>NW_027522827.1:0-289136 GCF_052094955.1 Ictidomys tridecemlineatus | reverse complement strand
ATCCAACCTCTGCTCTCTGTAATGGTCCTTCTGCAACCCAGTCACCTACCTCTGCTTTTTGAATCAGTTTTTCTTAACCCCAGTCTGCAACCTTTGCTCTCTGTATCTCTCCTTCTGCACCTCAGTCTCCATCATGTGATTTCTGTAACAGTCCTTCTGCACCCCAGTCTCCAACCTCTACTCTCTGTAACAGTCCTCCTGTACTGCAGTCTCCACCTCTGCTATTTGTAACGGTCTTTCTCCACCCAAGACTCCAAATTCTGCTTTCTGTATCAGTCCTTCTGCACCCAAGTGTTGAAACTCTGCTCTCTGTAAGGGTTTTTCTGGACCTCAGTCTCCAACCTCTGCTCTCAGCAACAGTCCTTCTGCACCCCAGTCTCCAACCTCTGCTTTCTGCAAAAGTACTTCTGCACACCAGTCTTCATTCTCTGCTCTCTGTAACAATCCTTCTGCACTTCAGTCTCCAAACTCTTTTCTCTGCAACGGTCCTTCTGCACCTCAGTCTACAACTTCTACTCTCTTTAACACTCATCCTGCACCTCATTCTCCAAACTCTGCTCTCTGTAGGATCCTTCTTTAACCCAGAATCCAAACTCTGCTCTCTGTAGCAGTCCTTCTGCACACCAGTCTCCACACTCTGCTCTTTACAACGATCCTTCTTCACCCCAGTCCAACCTCTGCTCTCTGCATCAGTCCTTCTGCACTCCAGTCTCCAACATCTGCTCTATGAAACAGTCCTTCTGCAACTCAGTCTGAAAACTCTGCTCTCTGCAATGATCCTTCTGCACATCAGCCTCCTACCTCTGCTCTCTGTAAGACCCTTCTGCAACCCAGTCTCCAAACACTGCTCTCTATAACAGACGTTCTGCACAACAGTTTCCAACCTCTGCTCTCTGTAACAAAAATTCTGCAACCCAGTCTCGAAACTATGCTCTTTGTAACAGTCCTTCTGCACCCCAGATTCCAACCTCTTCTCTCGGCCTCAGACATTCTGCACCCCAGTCTCCAAACTCTGTTCTCTGTAACAATCCTTCTGCACCCCAGTCTTCTACTACTGCTTTCTTTAATATTCCTTCTGCACCTCAGTCTCCAAATTTTGCTCTATGCAAAGGTCCTTCTGCACACCTGTCTCCAACCTATGCTCTCTGCAACAGTCCTTCTGCACCCCAGTCTCCGAAATCTTCTCTCTGCAACAATTCTTCTCCATCCCAGTCTCCAACCTCTGCTCTCTGCAAAAGTCCTTCTGCATCCCAGTCTCTAAACTCTGCTCTCTTTAACACTCCTTCTGCAACCTAGTGTCCAACATCAGCTCTCTGTAAGTGTCCTTCTGCACCCCAGTCTCCAAACTCTGCTTTCTGTATCAGTCCTTCTGCACCCCAGTCTCCAACCTCTGCTCTCTGCAACAGACTTTCTGCACCTTTGTTAGCAACATCTGATCTCTGCAACAGTCCTTCTGCACCCCAGACTCCAACCACTGCTCTCTGTAAAAGACATTCTGTACTGCAGTCCAACCTCTGCTCTCTGTAACTTCTTTCTTCACCACAAACTCCAATCTCTGCTGTCTCTATCAGTCCTTCTCCACCCCAGTCTTTAACCTCTGCTCATTGCAATGATCCTACTGCACCCCAGTCTCCAACCTCTGATCTTTACAACAGTCCTTCTGAACCTCAGTCTCCAACCTCTGCTCTCTGCAACAGTTCTTCTGCACCAAAGTCTCCAAACGCTGCTCTCTGCAACATTCCTAAGGCACCCTAGTTACCAACATCTACTCTCTTTTACAGTCCTTCTGCACCCCAGTCTCTAACCTCTGCTCACTGTAACAGTCCTCCTATACTGCAGAATCCAACCTCTGCTCTCTGTAACAGTCTTTCTGCACCCAAGACTCTAATCTCTGCTATCTGTGTCAGTCTTTCTGCACCCCAGTCTCCAACCTCTGCTCTATATAACAGTCCTTCTGCAACTCAGTCTCCAACCTCTCCTCTCTGCAACAGTCCTTCTGCACCAAAGACTCCAAAATCCGCTATCTGCAAGTGTCCTTCTGCACCCAAGTCTTCAACCTCTTCTCTCTGTAAAATTCTTTCTGCACCTCAATCTCCAAACTCTGTACTCCTCAACGTTACTTCTGCACCTCAGTCTCCAACATCTACTCTCTGTAACAGTCTTTCTGCACCTCATGATTCAACCTCTGTAGGATCCTTCTCCAAACCAGTCTCCAAACTCTGCTCTCTGTAACTGTCCTTCTGCACACCAGTCTTCAACCTCTGCTCTCTGCACCGATCCTTCTTCACCCCAGTCTCCAACCTCTGCTCTCTGCAACGGTCCTTCTGCACACCAGTCTCCAACATCTTTTCTCTGCAAGAGTCCTTCTGCAACTCAGTCTAAAACTCTGCTTTCTGCTACGATCCTTCTGCACCCCAGTCTCCTATATCTTCTCTCTGTAAGACCCTACTACAACCGTGTCTTCAAACTCTGATCGCTGTAACAGTCCTTCTTCAGAATAGTTCCCAACCTCTGCTCTCTGTAACAGGAATTTTGAAACCCAGTCTCGAAACTCTGCTCTCTGTAACAGGCCTTCAGAATTCCAGTCTCCAACCTCTTCTCTCTGCAATGATTTTTCTCCACCCCATTCTCTAACCTCTGCTCTCGGCAACAGTCCTTCTGCACCATAGTCACCAATCTCTGCTCTCTGTAAGATCTTCATGTACTCCAGTCTCCAAACTCTGCTCTCTGTAACAATCCTTCTGCGTCCCAGTCTTCAACATCTGCTCTCTGCAACAGTTCTTCTGCACCTCAGTCTGAAAACTCTGCTCTCTGCAAGGACCCTTCTGCACCCCAGTCTCCTAACTCTGCTCTGTGTAACAGTCCTGCTGCACCTCAGTCTCACAAGTCTGCTCTCTCTAAGATCCTTCTGCAACTTAATCTTTAAACTCTGCACTCTGTAACAGTCCTGCTGCACAACAGTCTCCAAACACTGCTCTTTGCAACAGGACTTCTGCAACCCAGTCTCCAAACTCTGCTCTCTGTAACAGGCCTTCTGCACCCCAGTCTCCAACCTCTTCTCTCTGCAATGATTCTTCTCCACCCCAGTCTCAAACATCTGCTCTCTGCCACAGTCCTTTTGCACCCCAGTCTCCAATCTCTGCTCTCTGTAAGATCCATCTGAATCCCAGTCTCCAAACTCTGCTCTCCTTAACAGTCCTTCTGCACACTAGTCTCCAACATCTGCTCTCTGAATCAGTCCTTCTGCAACTCATTCTGAAAACTCTGCTCTCTGCAATGATCCTTTTGCACCTCAGCCTCCTACCTCTGCTCTCTGTAAGACCCTTCTGCAACCCAGTCTCCAAACTCAGCTCTCTGTAACAGTCCTTCTGCACAACAGATTCCAACCTCAGCTCTCTGTAACAGGACTTCTGCAACCCAGTCTCAAAGCTATGCTCTTTGTAACAGTCCTTCTGCACCCCAGATTCCAAACTCTGCTCTCGGCCACAGACCTTTTGCACCCCAGTCTCCAACCTCTGCTCTCTTTAACAATCCTTCTGCACCCCAGTCTTTTACTACTGCTCTCTTTAATATTCTTTCTGCACCTCAATCACCAACCTGTGCTCTCTGCAAAGGTCCTTCTGCACACCTGTCTCCAACCTCGGCTCTCTGCAACAGTCCTTCTGCACCCCATTCTCCAAACTCTTCTCTCTGCAACAATTCTTCTCCATCCTAGTCTCCAACCTCTGCTTTCTGCAACAGTCCTTCTGCACCCCAGTCTCTAAACTCTCCTCTCTTTAACAGTCCTTTTGAAACCTAGTCTCCAACATCTGCTCTCTGTAAGAGTCATTCTGCACCCAGTCTCCACCCTCTGCTTTCTGTATCAGTCCTTCTGCACCCCAGTCTTCAACCTCTGCTCTCTGCA
This sequence comes from Ictidomys tridecemlineatus, assembly GCF_052094955.1. Classification (NCBI taxonomy): domain Eukaryota; kingdom Metazoa; phylum Chordata; class Mammalia; order Rodentia; family Sciuridae; genus Ictidomys; species Ictidomys tridecemlineatus. The sequence continues at coordinate 285,232 of NW_027522827.1, read as the reverse complement.
ACAGTCTTTCTGCACCCTAGTTAGCAACATCTGATCTCTGCAACAATCCTTCTGCACCCCAGACTCCAACCACTGCTCTCTGTAAAAGACATTCTGTACTGCAGTCTAACCTCTGCTCTCTGTAACCTTCTTTCTTCACCACAAACTCCAATCTCTGCTTTCTCTATCAGTCATTCTGCACCCCAGTCTCCAAACTCTGTTCTCTGTAAGAGTCCTACTGCACATCAGTCTCCAACCTCTTCTCTCTGTAAGATCCTACTGCACCCCCAGTATCCAAACTCTGTTCTCTGTATCATGCCTTCTCTATTCCAGTCTCCAACCTATGCTTTCTGCAATGGTCGAGCTGCACCCCAGTCTCAAACCTCTGTCCTCTGCAACAGTTTTTCTGCTCCCCAGTCTCCAACCTCTGCTCTCTGTAACAGTTCTTCTGTACCGCAGTCTCGAAACTCTGCTCTTTGTAAGTTTCTTCTGAAAACCAGTCTCCAAACTCTGCTTTCTGTAACAGTACTTCTGAACCCAGACTCCAAACTCTGCTCTCTGTAACAGTCCTTCTGCACCCAACTCTCCAACCTCTGCTCTCTGTAACAGTCCTTCGGCACCCCCAGTATCCACCCTCTGCTCTCTGTAACAATCCTTCTGCACCCAAGTCTCCAACGTCTGTCTCTGCAACAATCCTTCTTCACGTAAGTCTTCAAACTTTTTTCACTGGAAGATTCTTCTGCACCCGAGTTTCCAAACTCTTCTCTCGGTAACATTCCTTCTGCACCACAGTCTCTAATGTCTACTCTCTGCAATGGTCCCTATGCACCCCAGTCTCCAACCTTGTTCTCTACAACAGTTCTTCGATACCGCAGTCTTCAAACTCTGTTCTCTGTAAGGTTCCTTCTGCACCCCATTCTCCAAACTTTGCTCTCTCTAACAGTCTTTCTGCACCTCACTCTTCAACCTCTGCTCTCTGCAACAGTCCTTCTGCACCCCAGTCTCCAAAATCTGCTTTCTGCAACAATCCTTTTCCACCCCAGTCTCCAACTTCTGCTCTCTGCTACTGTCCTTCTGTACTTCAGTCTCCAACCTCTGCTCTCTGTAACGGTCTTTCTGCACCGCAGTCTCCAAATTCTGCTTTCTGTATCAGTCCTTCTGCACCCTTGTCTCTAAACTCTGCTCTATGTAACAGTCCTTCTGCACCTAAGACTCCAACCTCTGCTCTCTGCAACAGTCCTACTGCGCCCCAATCTCAAACCTCTGCTCTCTGCATGAGTCCTTCTGCACCTCGGTGTCCAAGCACTGCTCTCTGTATGATCGTTCTGAAACCCAGTCTCCAACCTCTGCTATCTGCAATGGTCCATCTGCACCCCACTCTCCAAACTCTGTTTTTCCACAAGTTATTTTGTACCCCAGTCTCCAACCTTTGCTCCCTCTAACAGTTCTTCTGTACCACAGTATCCAAACTCTGTTCTCTGTAAGGGTCCTTCTGCACCTCAGTCTGCAATCTCTGCTCTCTGCAACAGTCCTCCTGCACCCCTGTCTTCAACCTCTGCTCGCTGCAACAGTCCTTCTGCAGCCCAGTCTCCGAAATCGACTCTCTGCAATATTCTTTTTCCACCCCAATCTCTAAACTCTGCTCTCTGTAACCGTCCTTCTGTACTGCTGTCTCCAACCTCTTATCTCTGTAACGGTCCTTCTGCACCCCAGTCTCCAAAGTCTGCTTTCTGTATCAGTCCTTCTGCACCCCGGTCTAAAAACTATGCTCTCTGTAACAGTCCTTCTGCACCTCAGACTTCAACCTCTGCTCTCTGCAACAGTGCTTCTGCACATCAGTGTTCAAACTCTCCTCTTTGTATGTTACTTCCGAAATCCAGTCTCCAACCTCTGCTATATGCAATGGTCCTTCTGCACCCCAGTCTCCAACCTCTGTTCTCTACATCAGTTATCCTGCACCCCAGTCTCTAACATCTGCTCTCTGCAATAGTCCTTCTCCACCTCAGTCTCAAACTTTGCTCTCTGCAAGAGTCCTTCTGCACCCCAGTCACCAAGCTCTGCTTTCTGTATCAGTCCTTCTGCACCCCAGTCTCCAACCTCTGCTCTCTATAACAGTCCTCTGCACCTCAGTCTCTAAAACACTCCTTCTGCACCTCAGTCTCCAACCTCTGCTCTCTGTAACAGTCTTTCTGTACCTCAGTCTCCAAACTATGCTTTCTGTAAGATCCTTTTACAACCCAGTCTGCAAACTCTGCTCTCTGTAACTGTCCTTCTGTACCCCAGTCTCCAAGCACTGCTCTCTGTAATGGGCCTTCTGCACCTGAATCTCCAACCTCTGCTCTCTGCAAGGGTTTTTCTGCACCTCAGTCTCCAAACTCTTCTCTCTGTAACAGTGCTTCTGCACCTCAGTCTCTAACCTCTGCTCTCTTTAACATCCTCCTGCAACCCAGTATTAAACCTCTGCTCTCTGTAACAGTCCTTCTACACACCAGTCTTCAAACTCTGCTCTCTGTAACAGGCCTTCTGCACCCCAGTCTCCAACCTCTGTTATCTGTATCAGTCCTTCTTCATTCCAGTCTGCAACCTCTGCTCTCTTCCATGATCCTTCTGCACCCCAGTCTTCAACGTATGCTCGCTGTAAGATCTTTCTGCACACCTGTCTCCAACCTCTGCTCTCTGTAACACTCCTCTGTACCAGAGTCTCCAACTTCTGACCTCTGAAAGGGTCCTTCTGCACCTCAATCTCAGACTTCTTCTCTCTGCAACACTCCTTCTGCACCCCAGTCTTCTAACTTTGCTCTCTGCAACAGTTTATCTGCACCTCAGTATTTAACCTGTGCTCTCTGTTAAAGTCCTTCTGCACCCCAGTCTCTGACCTGTGCTCTCAGTAAAAGTCCTTCTGCTCAACAGTCTCCAACCTCTTCTCTCTCTAACCATCATTCTGAACCCAAGTATCCAAATTCTGCTCTCTGCAATGATCCTTCTGCACCACAGTCTCCAATGTCTGCTCTCTGTAACACTCCTTCTGCACCCCAGTCTTCAAACTCTGCTGTCTTTAACCGTCGTCTGCATCTCAGTCTCCATCCTCTGCTATGCAACAGTTCTTCTTCACCCTAGTCTCCAACCTCTGCTCTGTGTTACAGTCCTTGTGAAGCCAAGTCTCCATACTCTGCTCGCCCCAAGGATCCTTCTGCACCCCAGTCTCCATCGTCTTCTCTCTGCAACTCTCCTTTTGCACCCCAGTTACCAGCATCTGCTCTCTGCAACAGTCCTTCTCCACCTCTGCTCTCTTTAACAGTCCTTGTGGACCCCAATCTCCAAACTCTACTCTCTGTAACAGTCTTTCTTCACCCCAGTCTGAAACCTCTGCTCTCTGCAAAAGTTTTTCTGCACCCCAGTCTCCAACCCCTTTTCTCTGTAACTATCCTTCTGTACCTCAGTCTCCAACCTCTGCTCTTTGCAAGGGTCCTTCTGCACCTCGGTCTCCAACCTCTACTCTCTGAAACAGTGCTTTCGCACCTCAGTCTCCAACCTCTGCTCTTTGTAAGATCCTTCTGCACTCTAGTCTCCAACCTCTGCTCTCTGTAACAGGCCTTGGGCACCCCAGTCTCCAAACTCTGCTCTCTGTATCAGTCCATCTGCACCCCAGTCTCCAACCTCTGCTCTCTGCAACGATCCTTCTGCACCCCAGTCTCCAACCTCTGCCCCTTGAAACAGTCCTTGTGCAACCCAGTCTCCAACATCTGCTCTTTGAAACAGTTCTTCTGTACCTCAGTCTGAAAAATCTGCTCTCAGCAACAATCCCTCTGCACCCCAGTCTCCAAACTCTGCTCTCTGTAACAGGCCTTCTGCATCCCAGTGTCCAACATCTGCTCTCTCTAAGAGGCCTTCTGCACCCCAGTCTCCAACCTCTGCTCTCTGCAATGTTCCATCTGCACCCCAGTCTTTTACATCTGCTCATTGTAAGATCCTTATGCACACCAGTCTCTAACCCCTGTTTGCTGAAACAGTCCTTCTGGAACCTAGTCTCCAAACTCTGCTCTCTGCAACATTGCTTCTGCACCCAGTATCAAACATATGCTCTCTGGAAAAGTCTGTCTGCACCCCGGTCTTTAACCTCTGCTCTCTGTTATGATTTTTATGCACCCCAGTCTCAAACATCCGCTCTCTGTAACAGTCCTTTTGCTCCGCAGTCTCCAAACTCTTTTCTCTGTAAGATCCTTCTGAAACCCAGTCTCCAAGGTCTGCTTTCTGTAACTGTCTTCTGCACCCCAGTCTTTAACCTCTGCTCTCTGCAACAGTCTTTCTGCACCTCAGTTTCCAAACTCTGCTTTCTGCAACAGTCCTTCTGCACCCAAGTCTCCAACCTCTGCTCTCTACAACATTCCTTCTGCACCCCAATCTCCAAATTGTGCTCTCTGTATGAGTCTTTCTGCACCTCAGTCTCCGAACTCTGCTCTCTGTAATGATCCTTCTGCACCCCAGTCTTGAACCTCTGCTCGCTGCAACCACCCTTCGGCACCTCAGTCTCCAACCTCTGCTCTCTGCAATGATGCAGCTCAGTCTCCTACATCTGCTCTCTTCAACAGTCCGTCAGCACCCCAGATTCCAACTTCTGGTTTCTGCAACAGTCCTTCTACACCCCAGTCTTTAACCTCTGGTATCTGCAACAGTCCTTCTGCACCCCAGTCTCCAAACTCTTCTCTCTGTAACAGTCCCTCTGCACCTCACTCTCCAACATCTGCTCTCTGTAAGTTCCTTCTGCAACCCAGTCACCAAACTCTGCATTCTGTAACAGTCTTTCTGCACGCTTTCTCCCATGTCTCCTATCTGTAACAGGCCTTCTGCACACCAGTCTCCAAAGTCTGTTCTCTATAACAATACTTCTGCAAGCCAATCTCCAACCTCTGCTCTCTGTAACACTGTTTCACCTCGGTCTACAATCTCTGCTCTCTGTAAGATCCTTCTGCAACATTCTCTAAAAATTCTGCTCTCTGTAACAATCCTTTTTCACCTCAGTCTCCAAACTCTTCTCTCTGTAACGGTCCTTCTGCACCCCATTCTCCAACCTCTACTTTCTGTATCAGTTCTTCTGCACCCCAGTCTACAACCTTTGTTCTATGTAACAGTTCTTCTTCACCTCATATCCAAACTCTTCTATCTGCGACAGTCCTTATGCACCCCAGTCTCCAACCTCTGCTGTCTGCAAAATTCCTTCTGCACCAAGTCTGCAACGTGTGCTCTGTGTAACAGTTCTTCTGCAGCCAAGTCTCCAACTCTGCTCTCTACAATGATCCTTCTGTACCTCAGTCTTAAACCTCTGCTCTCTGAAACAGGCCTTCTGCACCTCAGTCTCCAAATTCTGCTCTCTGCAACAGTCCTTCTTCACCCAAGTCTCCAAACTCTGCTCTCTGTAACGGTCCCTCTGTACCCCAATTTCCAACTTCTGCTTTCTGTAACAGTCCTTCTGCACCTCAGTCACCAAATTCTGCTCTCTGTAAGAGTCCTGCTGCACTTCAGTCTCCAACTTCTGCTCTCTGTTACAGTCTTTCTGCAACTCAGTCTGAAACCTCTGCTCTTTGCACTATCCTTCTGCCCCCCAGTCTCTAATCACTGCTCTCTGTAACATTCGTCCTGCACCACAGTCACCAACCATTCCTCTCTGTAAGATCCTTCTGCAACCCAGCCTCAAAACTCTGCTCTCTATAACAGTCATTCTGCAACTTAGTCTAAAACCTCTTCTCTCTGTAGCAGGTCTTATGCACCCCAGTCTCCAAACTCTGCTCTCTGAAACACTCCTTCTGCATGCCAGTCTACAACCTCTGCTCTCTGTAACGGTCTTTCTACACCACAGTCTCTCACCTCTGCTTTCTGTATCATAATTCTTCATCCCAGTCTCCAAAGTCTGCTCTCTGTAACAGTCCTTCTGCAACTCAGTGTCCAACTTCTGCTCTCTGTAATGATCCTTCTGCACCTCAGTCTCAAACCAATGCTCTCTGTAAGAGGCCTTCTGAACTGAAGTCACCAACCTCTGCTCTCTGTAACAATTCTTCTGCAACCCAGTCTTCAAGCTCTACTCTCTGTTACAGTCCTGCTGCACCCGAATCAAACCTCTGCACTCCGTAACAATCCTTCTGAACCCCAGTCTCAAAACTCTGCTTTCTTTAACAGTTCTATTGAAACAGAATCTCCAAACTCTGCTCTCATTAACACTCCTTATGCAACCCAGCTTTTTTTAAGAATCTTTCTGCACCCCAGTCTCCAACCGCTTCTCTCTGTAACGATGTTTCTGCACCTTAGTCTCCAACCTCTGCTCTCTGTAACAGTCTTTCTGCATTCCAGTCTCCAACATATGCTCTCTGCAATGATCTTTCTTCTCCCCAGGCTCCACCCTCTGCTCTCTGCAATGGTCTTTCTGCACCCCAGTCTACAAACTCTGCTCTTTGTAACAGTCCTTCTGTACAGAAATTTCCAACCTCTTCTTTCTGTAACGGTCCTTATGCACCCCAATTGCCAAACTCTTCTTTCTATAATAGTGCTTCTGAACCTCAGACTCCAACTTATGCTCTCTGTAACAGTCAATCTGCACCTCAGTCTGAAACCTCTGCTCTCTGAAACGAACCTTCTGTACCGCAGTCTACGAACTGTTCTATCTGTAACAGTCCTTTTGCACCCCAGTCTCCAACATCTGCTCTCTGTAAAACGCCTTCTGCACTCCAGTTTCAAAACTCTGTTCTCTGTAACAGGACTTCTGCACTCCAGTCTCCAAATTCTTTTCTCTGCAACGATCTTTCTGCACCTCAGTTTCCGATCTCTACTCTCTGCAACAGTTATTCTGCACACCAGTCTCCAACCTCTGCTCTCTGTAAGATTCTTCTGCACCTAAGTCTCCAACCTCTGCTCTCTGTATAAGTCCATATGCACCCCAGTATTCAACATCTGCTCTCTATAACAATCTTAGGCACCTAAATATCCAACTTCAGCTCTCTGCATCGGTCCTTCTGCACCCCAGTCTCCAAACTCTGTTCTCTGCAACAGTCCTTCTGCACCACAGTCTCCAAAGTCTGCTTTCTGTATCATTTCTTCTGTACCCCAGTCTCCAAACTCTGCTCTCTGTAACAGTCCTTCTGCACCTCAGTCTACAACCTCTGCTCTCTGTAACAGTCCTTCTGAAACCTAGTCTCCAACCTCTACTCTCTGCAACATTTCTTCTGCACCCCAGTCTCCAACCTGTGCTCTCTTTAACTGTCCTTCTAGACCCCAGTCTCCAACATCTGCTCTCTGTAAGTATCATTCTCCACAATATTCTCCAACATCTGCACTCCTCAACGATCATTCCGCACCTCAGTCTCCAACCTCTGCTCTCTGCAACGATCCTTCTGCACCCCAGTCTTCAAAACCTGGTCTCTGTAACAGTCCTTATGCAGCTCATTCTCCAAACTATGCTCTCTGTAAGATACTTCTGCACACCAGTCTACAACATCTGCTCTCTGCAATGATGCTTTAGAACCCCAGTCTCCAACCTCTGCTCCCTGTAACAGTCCTTCTGTACAGCAGATTCCAAACTCTGCTCTCTGTAATGGTCCTTCTACACCCCAGTCTCCACCCTCTGCTCTCGGTAACAGTTGTTCTGCACCCCAATCTCCAAACTCTGCTCTCTGTAACACTCCTTCTGCACTCCAGTCTCCACACTGTGATCTCTGTAAAAATTCGTCTGGACATCAGTCTCCAACATCTGCTCTATACAACATTCCTTCTGCTCCTCAGTCTCCAAACACTACTCTCTGTAAAAGTCCTTCTGCACCTCAGTCTCCAAACTCTGCTCTCTGTAAGATCCTTCTGCAACCAATTCGCTAAACTCTGCTCTCTGTAACAGTCCTTCTGCACCCCAATCTCCAAAGTCTGCTCTCTGTAACAGGCCTTCTGCAACCCAGTCTTATAACTATGCTCTCTTTAACAGGCCTTCTGCAACCAAGTCTCCAACCTCTTCTCTCTGCAGCGATCCTTTGCACCCCAGGATCCAACATCTGCTCTCTGCAACAGTACTTCTGCACCTCAGTCTGAAAACGCTGCTCTCTGCAACAATCCTTCTGCACCCCAGTCTTAAACCTCTGCTCTTGTAACACTTCTTCTGCACCTCTGTCTCCAAAATGATCTCTGTAAAATCCTTATGCAACCCAGTCTCGATACATTCCATCTCTACCCCAGTCTCCAACCTCCGCTTTCTTCAACTGTACTGCTGCACATGAGTCTCCAACCTCTGTTCTCAGTAACAGTCCTTCTTCTCCCCATCTCCAACCTCTTCTCTATAACAGTACTTCTGCACCCCAGTCTCCAACCTGTGCTCTCTGCAACAGGCCTTCTACACCCCATTCTCCAACCTCTACTCTCTGTAAGATCCTTCTGTACCACAGTCTTTAACTTCTTCTCTCTGTATGAGTCCTTCTGCACCCAGGTCTCCAAACTCTGCTCTCTGCAATATTTCTTCTGCACCCGAGTCTCCAACCTGTGCTCTCTGTAACAGTCCTTCTGCACCCCAGATTCCAACATCTGCTCTCTGCAATGATCCTTCTTCTACCCAGTCTCTAAACTCTGCTCTCTGTAAAAATACTTTTGTATCGCAGTCTCCAACCTCTTCTCTTTGTAACGGTCCATCTGCTCCCCAATTGCCAACCTCTGCTTTCTGTAACAGTCCTTCTGCACCCCAGTCTCCAAACGCTTCTCTCTGCAACGATCCTTCTGCACCTCAGTCTCCTACCTCTGCTCTCTGTAAAAGTCTTTCTGCACCTCAGTCTTCATTCTTTGCTCTTTGTAATGATCCTTCTGAACCCCAGGATCCAATCTCTGCTCTCTGTAACAGTCCTTCTGCACACCAATCTCCAATGTCTGCTCTCTGTGACAGTCCTTCTGTACTGCAGTCTCCAACCTTTTCTCTCTATAACAGTACTTCTGCACCCCAATTGCCAACCTCTGCTTTCTGAAACAGTCCTTCTGCACCTGAGACTCCAACCTCTGCTCTCTGTAACAGACCTTCTAAGCCTCAGTCTGAAACCTTTGCTGTCTGCAACAATCTTTTTAAACCCCAGTCTCAAAATTCTGCTATCTGTAACAATCCTTCTGCACCCCAGTCTCCAACATCTGCTCTCTGTAACAGGTCTTCTGCAACTCAGTCACCAAAGTCTGCTCTCTGTAACAAGCCTTCTGCACCCCAGTCTCCAAACTCTTCTCTCTGCAACAGTCATTCTGCACCCCAGTCTTAAACTTCTGCTCTCTGTAAGATGTTTCTGCACCCTGTTTTCCAAACTTTGCTCTCCGTAACAGTCATTCTGCACCTCAGTCTCCAAACTCTGCTCTCTGCAACAGTCCTTCTGGAACCCAGTCTCCAAACTCTGCTCTCTGTAACAATTTTTCTGCACCCAGGTCTCCAAACTTTGCTGTCTGTAAAAGTCCTTCTCTACTGCAGTCTCCAAACTCTGCTCCCTGTAACAGTAATTCTGAACCCTAGTCTCAAACCTCTGCTTTGTGTATCAGTTCTTCTGCACCCCAGTCTCAAACCTCTGCTCTCATATCAGTTCTTTTGCACCTCACTCTCCAACATCTGTTTTCTGCAGCAGTCTTTTTACACCTCAGGAACCAAACTCTGCTCTGTGTAACTATCCTTCTGCACCATAGTTTCCAACCTCTGCTCTGTGCAACGATCCTTCTGCACCCCAGTATTCAAACTCTGTTCTCTGTATCAGTCTTTCTGCACCACAGTCTCCAAACTCTGCTCTCTGCATCACTCCTTATGCACCCAAGTCTCCAAACTCTTTTCTCTGCAACATTTCTTCTACACCCCAGTCTCCAACCTGTACTCTCTGTAACTGTCCTTCTGCAACTTAGTCTTCAACCTCTGCTCTCTGTAACAGTCCTTCTGCACCTCAGTCTCCAACATCTGCTCTCTGCAATGATCCTTCTTCTACCCAGTCTTGAAACTCTGCTCTCTGTAAACGTCCTTTTGTATCGCAGTCTTCAAACTCTTCTCCTTGTAACGGTCCATCTGCACCCCAATTGCCAACCTCTGCTTTCTATAAAAGTCCTTTTGCACCTCAGACTCCAACCTCTCCTCTCTGTAACAGTCCTTCTAAGACTGAATCTGAAACCTCTTCTCTCTACATCTATCCTTCTACACCCCAGTCTCCAAACTGTGCTATCTCTAACAATCCTTCTGCACCCAAGTATCCAATATCTGCTCTCTGTAACAGGTCTTCTGCAACCCAGTCTCCAAACTCTGCTCTCTGTAACAGTCCTTCTGCACCGCAGTCTCCAACCTCATCACTCTGCAACGGACCTTCTCTCCCCAGTCCCAAACCTCTGCTCTCTGCAAGGTTCATTCTGCATCCCAGTCTCCAAAGTCTGCTCTCTGCAACAGTTCTTCTACTCCCCAGTCTCCAACCTCTGCTCTTTGGTAAAGTCCTTCTGAATCCCAGTCTCCAACCTCTGCTCTCTGCAACATTTCTTCTGCACCCCAGTATCCAACCTGTGCTTTCTCTAACTATTCTACTGCACCTTGGTCTCCAAACTCTGCTCTCTGTAGCGATCCTTCTGCACCTCAGTCTCCAACTTCTGCTCTCTCTAACGATCTTTCTGCACCCCAGTCTACAAACTCTGCTCTCGGCAACAGTCCTTCTGCACCCCATACTCCAAGCTCTGCTCTTTGTAACAGTCCTTCAGCACATCAGTGTCCAAAATTTGCTCTCTGTAACAATCTTTCTGCACCTCAGTCTTCAACCTCTGCTCTCTGCAATGATCCTTCAGCACCACGGGCTCCAACCTCTGCTCTTATTATCAATTCTTCTGAACCCCAAACTCCAACTCTGCTCTCTGTAACACGCCTTCTGCCCCCCAGTCTCCATCCTCTGCTCTTTGTAAGAATCATTTGACACCCCAGTCTCCAACCTCTCTTCTCTGTAAAAGTCCTTCTGAACCTCAGTATCCAACCTCTGCTCTCTGTAACAGTCCTTCTGCACACCAGTCTCCAACATCTGCTCTCTGCAACGATCCTTCTTCTCCCCAAGCTCCAAGCTCTGCTCTGTGCAACGGTCCTTCTGCACCCCAGTTTTCGAACTCTTCTCTCTGTAACAGTCCTTCTGCACCTCATTCTCCAAACTCTGCTCTCTGCATCAGTCCTTCTGCACCCCAGTCTCCAACCCTTGCACTCAGTAACAGTTCTTCTGCACCCCAATCTCAAAATTCTCCTCTCTGTAACACTCATTCTGCACCCCAGTCTCCACACTCTGATCTCTGTTACAATCCTTCTGGACCTCAGTCTCAAACCTCTGCTCTCTGTATCAGTTCTCCTGCACCTACGTCTACAAATTTGTTCTCTTCAATAGTCCTTCTGCACCCCAGTTCTAACCTCTGCTCTCTGCAACATTTCTTCTGCTCCCAAGTCTCTGAACTGTGCTTTCTGTAACATTTTTTTTGATCCCAGTCTCCAAACTCTAATCTCTGCAACGATCCTTCTGCACCTCAGGTTCCAAAGTCTGCTCTCTGCAACGATCTTTCTGCACCCCAGTTCCCAACCTCTGCTCTCTGTAACAGTACTTCTGCACCTCAGTCGCCAACATCTCCTCTCTGTACCAATCCTTCTGCACCTCTGTCTCCAAACTCTGCTCTCTGTAACAGGCCTTCTACACCCCAGTCTCCAAACTCTGCTCTCTGTAACAGTTCTTCTGCACCACAGTCTCGAACCTCTGCTCTCTGTAACAGTCCTTCTGCACCCGAGTCTCCAACCTCTGCTCTGTGTAACAATCCTTCTGCACCCCAGTTTCCAACCTCTGGTCTCCATACCATTCTTCTGCACCCCAATCTCCAAACTCTGCTGTCTGTATCACTCCTTCTACACCAAAGTCTCTATCCTCCGCTCTCTGTAAGAATACTTCTGCACCCCAGTCTCCAACCTCTGCTCTCTGTAAAAGTCCTTCTGCACCTCAGTCTCCAACCTCTGCTCTCACTAACGGTTCTTCTGCACCCCAGTCTCCAACCTCTGCTCTCTGTAAAAGTCCTTCTGCACCTCAGTCTCCAACCTCTGCTCTCACTAACGGTTCTTCTGCACCCCGTCTCTAACCTCTGCTCTCTGTAACGATCCATCTGCAACTCAGTCTCCAACCTCTGCTCTATGTAACAGTCCTTCCATACCCTAGTCTCCAACATCTGCTCTCTGAAAGGATCCTTTTTCTACCCAGTCTCTAACCTCTGCTCTCTGTAACAGTCCTTTTGTATCGCAGTCTCCAAGCTCTTCTATTCGTAAAGGTTTCTCTGCTCCCCCATTGCCAGCCTCTGCTTTCTGTAACAGTCTTTCTGCACCCCAGTCTCCAGACTCTTCTCTCTGGAAAATCATTTTTCATCCCAGTCTCCAAACTCTTCTCTTTGTAGCAGTTCTTCTACACCCCAGTATCCAAACTCTGCTCTCTTTATAAGTCCTTCTGCACCTCAGTCTCCAAACTTTTCTCTCTCTAATGGTCCTTCTGCACCCCAGTCTCCAACCTCTGCTCTCTAATAATCCTTCTGCACCTCAGTCTCCAAGGTCTGCTCTCTGTAACAGTCCTTCTGTACCCCAGTTTCCAACATCTGCTCTCTGCAACGGTCCTTCTGAACCCCAGTCTCCAAACTCTGCTCTCTGTAACAGTCCTTCTGTACCACAGTCTCCAACCTCTTCTTTCGATAATGGTACTTCTACAAGCGAATTGCCAACCTCTGCTTTCTGGAACAATCCTTCTGAGCCTCAGATTCCAAACTCTACTCTCTGAAACAGTCCTTGTAAGCCTCAGTCTGAAACGTTTGCTCTCTGGAACGATCCTTCTGCACCCCAGTCTCCAAACTGTGCTATCTGTAAAAATCTTTCTGCACTCCTGTCTCCAAGCTCTGTTCTCTGTAAAAGGTTTTCTGCACCCCAGTCTCAAACTCTGCTCTCTATAACAGGCCTTCTGCACCCCAGTCTCCAATCTCGTCTCTCTTCAATGATCCTTCTGCACCTCAGATTTCAAACTCTGCTCTCTGTAACAATTCTTCTGCAACTCAGTCTCCAACATCTGCTCTCTGTGACGGTCCTTCTACACCCCACTCTCCAACATCTGCAATCTGAAGCGATTCTTCTTCTACCCAGTCTCCAACCTCTGCTCCCTGTAACAGTCCTTTTGTATTGCAGTCTCCAACCTCTTCTCTTTGTAACTGTTCTTCTGCTCCCCAATTGCCAACCTCTTCTTTCTGAAAAAGTCCTTCTGCACCCCAGTCTCTAACCTCTTCTCTCTGCAACGATCCTTCTGCACCTCAGTCTCTAAACTCTGCTCTCTGCAAAACTACTTCTGCACCCCAGTCTCCACACTCTGCTATCTGTAAGATCCATTTGCATCCCAGTCTCCAACATCTGCTCTCTGTAACAGTCCTTCTGCACCACAGTATCCAACCTCTGCTCTCTGGAAAAGTCCTTCTGCACATCAGTCTCCAAACTTTGCTCATTGTAATGGTTCTTATTCACCCCAGTATTAAAACTCTGCTCTCTGTAACAATCCTTCTGCATCTCAGCCTTCAACGTCTGCTCTCTGTCACAGTCCTTCTGCACCCCAGTCTCCAACATCTGCTCTGTGCAACGGTCCTTCTGCACCCCAGTCTCCAACCTCTGCTCTCTGAAACGATCCTTCTTAACCTTAGTCTCCAACCTCTGCTCTCTGTAACAAACCTTCTACACCCCACTCTCTAAACTCTGCACTCTGTAACAGGCCTTTTGAAACCCAGTTTCCAACCTCTTCTCTCTGCAATGATCCTTCTTCACCTCAGTCTCTATCCTCTGCTCTCTGCAACTGTCCTTCTGCAAATCAGTCTCCTTTCTCTGCTCTCTGTAAGATTTTTTCTGCACCCCAGTCTCCAACCGCTCCTCTCTATAACAGTCCTTCTACACCTCAGTGTCCAACCTCTGCTCTCTGTAATAAACCTTCACCACCTCAGTGTCCAACAGCTTCTCTCTGTAACAGGCCTTCTGAACCTCATTCTCAAACCTATGCTTTCTGGATCAGTTCTTTTGCACACCAGTGTCCTAACTCTGCTCTCTGTAACAGTCCTTCTGTACTGCAGTCTGAAAACTCTGCTCTCTGTAACGGTCCTTCTGCACCCCAGTCTTCTACGTCAGCTTTCTCTATCAGTTCTTCTGCACCCCAGTATCCAACCCCTGCTCTCAGTAAGAGTCCTTTTGTAACCCAGTCTCCAACTTCTTCTCTCTGCAACATTTCTCCTGCACCCCAGTCTCAATCGGTGCTCTCTGTAACTGTCCTTCTGCACCCCAGTCTCCAACCTCTCCTCTCTGTAACGATCTTTCTTCACTACAGTCTGAAACCTCTGCTCTCTGCAACGATCCTTCTGACACTCATAATCCAACCTCTGCTCTTCGCAATGATCCTTCTGCAACCCAGTCTCCAACCTCTGCTCTCTGTAACAATCCTTCTGCACCTAAGTCTCCATTCTATGCTATCTGTAACAATCCATCAGCACACCAGTCTCCAACCTCTGTTCTCTGTAACAGGTTTTCTGCACCACAGTCTCCAAACTCTGGTCTCTGTAACAGGCCTAATGCACCCCACTCACCAACCTCATCTCTCTGCAATAATCCTTTTTAAACTCAGTCTACAACCACTGCTCTCTGCAACAGTCCTTCTGCACCCAGTCAACAACCTCTGCTCTCTGTAAGATCCTTCTTCACACTGGTCTCCATACTTTGCTCTCTATAACAGTCCTTCTGCACCGCAGTCTCCACACTCTACTTTCTATATCAGTTATTCTGCACCCCAGTCTCCAAACTCTGCTCTCTGTAACAGTCCTTCTGCACCTCACTCTCCAGCTTCTTCTCTTTTCAACAGTTCTCCTGCACCCCATTCTCCAACCTCTGCTCTCTATAAAATCCTTCTTCACCCCGGTCTCCAAACTTTGATCTCTATAACAGTCCTTCTGCACCTCAGTCTCCAACTTTTGCTCTATGCAACATTCCTTCTGCACCCCAGTCTCTAACCTCTGTTCTCAGCAAAAGTCTTTCTACACCCCAGGCTCCAAACTCTACTCTCTGTAACAGTTCTTCTGTACCGCAGTCTCCAACCTCTGCTCTCTGCAAAAGTCTTTCTACACCCCAGTCTCCAAACTCTACTCTCTGAAACAATCCTACTGCACCCCAGTCTTCAACCTCTGCTCTCCGCTACAGTCCTTCTTCACCCCAGTCTCAAACCTCTGCTCTCTGCAACATTTCTTGTGCACCCCAGTCTCCAACCAGTGCTCTCTGCAACTGTCCTGCTGCATCCAAGTCTCCAAGCTCTGCTCTCTGTAGCGATCCTTATGCATGTACATCTCCAAGCTCTGCTCTCTGTAACAGTCCTTCTGCACATCAGTGTCCAAACTCTGCTCTTCTTCACCTCAGTCTCAAAACTCTGTTCTCTG
Organism: Ictidomys tridecemlineatus; assembly: GCF_052094955.1. Lineage (NCBI taxonomy): Eukaryota > Metazoa > Chordata > Mammalia > Rodentia > Sciuridae > Ictidomys > Ictidomys tridecemlineatus. The sequence goes on along the minus strand of NW_027522827.1, from coordinate 269,794 downwards.
TAACACACTTTCTGCACCCCAGTCTTAAAACTCTGCTCTCTGTAATGATCTTTCTGCACCTCATTCTCCAAACTCTGCTCTCTGTAACAGACCTTATGCACCCCATTCTCCAACATCTTCTCTCTGTAACAGTTCTTTTGGTCACCAATCTACAAACTCTGCTTTCCGTAACGCTCCTTCTTCACCCCAGTCTCCATCCTCTGCTCTCTGTAACACTCTTTCTGCACCACAGTCTCCATACTCTGCTCTTTGTAAGAATCCTTCTGCACCCCAGTCTCCAACTGCTCCTCTCTGTAACAGTCCTACTGCACCTCAGTCTCCAACCTCTGCTCTCTGTAATGAACCTTCAGAACCTCAGTCTCCAACCTCTGGTCTCTGTAACAGGCCTTCTGAGCCCCATTCTCCAACCTATGCTTTCTGTATAAGTCTTTTTGCAAATCAGTATCCTAACTTTGCTCCCTGTAACAATTCTTCTCCACCTGAGTCTCCAACCTCTGCTCTCTGAAAACGTCTGTTTGAACCCCAGTCTCCAAACTCTGTTCTCTGCATCAGTTCTTCTGCACCCCAGTATCCAACCTCTGCTCTCTGTAAAAGTCCTTCTGTACCACAGTCTCAAAACTCTGCTCTTTGTAACGGTCCTTCTACACCCTAGTCTCCAACCTCTGCTCTCTGCAACAGTCCTTCTGCACTTCAGTCTCAAACCTCTGCTGCCTGCAAAAGTCCTTCTACACCCCAGTCTCCAAGCTCTGCTCTCTATAACAATCTTTCTGTACCTCAGTCTCCAACCTCTATTCTCTGTAACAGTCCTTTGCATCTCAGTCTCCAACCTCTGCTCTCTGCAATAGTCCTTAAGCACAGCTGTCTTAAATTCTGGCCCCTGCAACAGTCGTTCTACACACCAGTCTCAAACCTCTGCTATCTGCAACAGTCTTTCTGCACGTTAGTCTCCAACCTCTGCTCTCTGCAACGAAACTTCTCCACCCCAGTCACCAACATCTGCTCTCTGCAACTGTCCTTCTGCACCTCATTCTGAAAACTCTGCTCTCTGCAATGATCCTGCTTCACCTCAGTTCCAAAATTCTGATCTCTGCAATGGTCTTTCTGAACCCCAGTATTCAAACTCTGCTCTCTGTAACAATCCTTCTGAACATCAGTCTCCAACATCTGTTTTCCGAAAAAGTCCTTCTGCACCCCAGTTTCCAACATCTGCTCTCTGAAAAAGTCCTTCTGCACCCCAGTCTCTAACATCTGCTCTCTGAAACAGTCCTTCTGCACCCCAGTCTTTAACCTCTACTCTCTGTAACAGTCCTTCTGCACCTCAGTCTCCAACATTTTCTCTTTGAAAGATTCTTCTGCAACTCAGTATTCAAACTCTGCCCTCAGTAACAATCCTTCTGAACCGCTTCTCAAAACTCTGTTCTCTTTAACAGTCCTTCTGAACACCAGTCTCAATACTCTGCTTTCCACAAAGATCCTTCTGCACCCCAGTCTCCTTCCTCTGCTCTCTGCAACAGTCCTGCTTTACCCCAGTCTCCAACCTCTGCTCTCTGTAACAGTCCTCCTGTAGTGCACTCTCAAAAATCTGCTCTGTGTAACGGTCCTTCTGCACCCAAGTCTCCAATCTCTGCTCTCTGTAACACTCCTTCTGCACCTCAGTCTCCAAACTCTGCTCTCTGCAACAGTCCTTCTGCACCTCAGTCTGAAAACTTTGTTCTCTGCAAGGATCATTCTGCACCCCAGTCTCAAAACTCTGCTCTCTATAACAGTCCTTCTGCACCCCAGTCTCCAACCTCTACTCTCTGTAACAGTCCTTCTGCACCTCAGTCTCCAACATTTGCTCTTTGAAAGATTCTTCTGCAACCCAGTATCCAAACTCTGCCCTCTGTAACAATCCTTCTGAACCTCTTCTCAAAACTCTGTTCTCTTTAACAGTCCTTCTGAACACCAGTCTCAATACTCTGTTTTCCACAAAGATCCTTCTGCACCCCAGTCTCCTTCCTCTGCTCTCTGCAACAGTCCTGCTTTACCCCAGTCTCCAACCTCTGCTCTCTGTAACAGTCCTCCTGTAGTGCACTCTCAAAAATCTGCTCTGTGTAACGGTCCTTCTGCACCCAAGTCTCCAATCTCTGCTCTCTGTAACACTCCTTCTGCACCTCAGTCTCCAAACTCTGCTCTCTGCAACAGTCCTTCTGCACCTCAGTCTGAAAACTTTGTTCTCTGCAAGGATCATTCTGCACCCCAGTCTCAAAACTCTGCTCTCTATAACAGTCCTTCTGCACCCCAGTCTCCAACCTCTGCTCTCTGTAACAGGCCTTTTGACCCCATTCTAAAACCTCTGCTCTCTGTAATAGTGCTTCTTCACCTCAGTCTACAAACTCTGCTCTCTGCAAAAGTCCGTCTGAACCCCAGTCTCCAAACTCTGCTTACTGTATCACTCCATCTGCACCACTGTCTCCAAATTCTGCTCTCTGTAAGATCCTTCTGTACTACAATTTCCAAACTCTGCTCTCTGTAACATTTCTTCTCCACCCCCATCTTTAACCTCTGCCTTCTGCAAGTGTCCTGCGGCACCCCAGTCTCCAACTTCTGTCCTCTGCAACAGTCCTTGTGGTCATCAGTCTCCAAACTCTGCTCTCCATAACGGTCTTTCAGCACCCCAGTCTCCAAACTCTTCTTTCTGTATCAGTTTTTTTGAACCTCAGACTCAATCCTCTGCTCTCTGTATCTATCCTTCTGCACTTCACTCTCCACCCTGTGCTCTCTGTAATATTCCTTCGGCACTCCATTCTCCAACCTCTGCTCTCTGTAACAGTTTTTCTATACCGCAGTCTCCAAAGTCTGGTCTCTGTAACGGTCCTTCTGCACCCCAATTTCCAACCTCTGCTTTCTGTAACAGTCCTTCTGCACCTTAGTCTCCAAACTCTGCTCTCTGTAACGGTGCTTCTACACCTCAGTCTCCAACCTTTGCTCTCTTTAACAGTCCTATTGAACCTCAGTATGACATCTCTGATCTCTTCACGATTCTTCTGCACCCCAGTCTCCAAACACTGCTTCGTCTAACAGTCCACCTGCACTTCAGTCTCCAACCTCTGCTCTCTTTAATATCTTTCAGCAACCCAGTGTCCAAACTCTGCTCTCTATAACTGTCCTTCTGCACCCCAGTTTCCAAACTTTCCTCTCTGTAACAAGCTTTCTGCACGCCAATCTCCAAACACTTCTCTCGGTAGCAAGCCTTCTGCACCCCAGTCTCCAATATCTGCTCTCTGCAATGATACTCCTGCATTCCAGTCTCCAATATATGCTCTCTGCAATGATCCTACTGCACCTCAGTCTCAAACCTCTAATCTCTGGAACTGTCTTTCTGCACCTCAGTCTCCAAATTCTGCGATATGTAAGACCCTCTGCACCCCTGAATGCAAACTCTGCTCTCTGTAACAGAACTTCTGAATCCGAGTCAACAACCTCTGCTCTCTGTACCAGTACTTCTGCACCCCAGTCTACAACCTCTGCTCTCTACAAAAGTTTTTCTGCACCAGAGTTACCAAAATCTGCTCTCTGCAACAGTCCTTCTGTTCCCCAGTCTCCAACATCTGCTTTCTAAAACAGTTCGTCTGCACCTCAGTCTCAAAACCCTGCTCTCTGCAACAACCTTTCTGCACCCCAGTCTCCAAACTCTGCTCTCTGTAACAGTCCTTCAGCACCTCAGTCTCCCAATTCTGCTCTCTGGAAGATTCTTCTGCAACACAGTCTTTAAACTCTGCACTCTCTAACAGTCCTTCTGCACAAGTCTCAAACCTCTGCTCTGTGTAAGAGGCATTCTGCACCCCAGTCTTTAAGCTCTTCTCTCTGCAACGATTCTTCTCCACCCAAGTCTCCAACATCTGATCTCTGCAACACTCCTTTTGAACCCCAGTCTCCAAACTCTGCTCTTTATAAGATCCATCTGAACCCCAGTCTCCAAACTGTACTCTCTGTAACAGTCCATCTGCACCCCAGTCTCCAAACTCTGCTCTCTCTAACAGTACTTATGCATTTCAGTCTCCAACCTCTGCTCTGTATAACAGTCCTTCTGCACCCCAGGTTCTAAAATCGGCTCCCTTGAACAATCCTTCTGGAACCCAGTCTCTAATGTCTTCTCTTTGCAACAGTCCTTCTGCACCAAAGTCTCCAAACTCTGCTCTCTGTAAGATCTTTCTGCACTCCAGTTTCCAAACTCTCCTCTCTGTAACATTCCTTCTTCACCCCAGTCTCCAACCTTTGTCCTCTGCAACATTTTTTCTGCTCCCCAGACTCTGAGATCTGCTCTCTGTAACAGTCCTTCTGTACCGCAGTCTCCAAACTCTGCTCTTTGTAACGATCCTTATACACACCAGTCTCCATCGCTGCTTTTTGTATCAGTCTGTCTGAACCCCAATCTCAAACCTCTGTTCTCTGTATCTATCTTTCTTCACCTTAGTTTCTATCCTGTGCTCTATGTAAGAGTCCTTCTTCACCCCAGTCTCCAACCTCTTCTCTCGGTAACAGACCTATACCACAGTCTCCAACCTCTGCTCTCTGTAATGGTCCTCATGCAGCCCAATTTTGAAACTCTGCTTTCTGTAACAGTCCTTCTGCACCTGAATCTCCAAACTCTCCTCTCTGTAACAGTCCTTCTACACCTCAATCCCCAACCTCTGCTCTCTGTAACAGTCAACCTGCACCTAAGTCTCCAAACTCTGCTCTCTGTAAGATCATTCAGAAACCCAGTCTCCAAACAGTGCTCTGTATAACAGTCCTTCTGCACCCCAGTCTCCAACCTCTCTTCTCTGTAACTGGCCTTCTGCACGCCAGTCTCCAAACTCTGCTCTCTGCAACGATACTTCTGCACCCCAGTCTCCAAACTCTGCTCTCTGCAATGATCCTACTGCACCCCAGTCTCTGAACTCTGATCTCTACAATAGTCCTTCTGCACCTCACTCTCAAAATTCTGCTCTCTGTAAGATCCTTCTGCACCCCTTTCTTTTAGCTCTTCTCTATGTAACAGGACTTCTGAACCTCAGTCTCCAATCTCTGATCTTTGGAACTGTCCTTCTGCACCACAGTCTCCAAACTCTGCTCTCTGTAAGATCCTTCTGCACCTCAGTCTCCAACCTTCTCTCCAGTTTCCAAATTCTTCTCTTTGTAACATTCCTTCTTCACCCCAGTATTTAACCTCTGCTTTCTGCAAGTATTCTTCGGCACCCTAGTCTCCAAACTCTGTCCTCTGCAACATTCTTTCTTCACCCCAGTCTCCACCAACTGCTCTCTGTAAAACTCCTTCTTAACCCCAGTCTCAAACCTCTGCTCTCTGTATCTATCCTTCTGCACCTCAGTCTCCAATCTGTTCTCTCTGTAACATTCCTTCTGCACCCCAGTCTCCAAACTCTGCTCTCTGTAATAGTTTTTCTATACCACAGTCACCAAACTCTGGTCTCTGTAACGGTCCTTCTGCACCCCAATTTCCAACCTCTGCTTTCTGTAACAGTCCTTCTGAACCTCAGTCTCCTAACTCTGCTCTCAGTAACAGTCCTTCTACACCTCAGTCTCCAACCTCTGCTCTCTGTAACAGTTTTTCTGCACCTCAGTCTGACACCTCTGCCCTCTGCACGATCCTTCTGCACCCCAGTCTCCAAACACTGCTCTCTGTAATAGTCCACCTGCACTTTAGTCTTCAACCTCTCCTCTCTGTAACAGGCTTCTGCAAGCCAGTCTCCAAACTCTTCTCTCTGTAGCAGGCCTTCTGCACCCCAGTCTCGAAAATCTGCTCCCTGCAATGATCCAACTGCACACCACTCTCCAACTTCTGATCTCTGCAACAGTCCTTCTGCACCTCAGTCTCCAAATTCTGCTCTCAGTAAGATGCTTCTGCACCCCTGTGTCCATCCTCTGCTCTCTGTAACAGTCCTTCTGCACCTCAGTCTCTTACCTCTGCTCTCTGTAACAGTCCTTCTGGACCTCAGTCTCTTACCTCTACTCTCTCTAACAGTCCTTCTGCACCTCAGTCTCTCAACTCTGCTCTGTGTAAGATCCTTTTGCAACCAAGTTTTTAAACTCTGCACTCTCTAAGAGTACTTCTGCCCAACACTCTTTAACCTCTTCTCTCTGCAAGGATTTTTCTCCACCCCCGTCTCCAACATCTGCTCTCTGCAACAGTCTTGCCGCACAACAGTCTCCAAACTCTTCTCACTGTAACAGTCCTTCTTCACCCCAGTCTCCAAATTGCTCTCTGCAATGATCGTTCTGGACCCCAGCCTCCAATGTCTGCTCTCTGCAACAGATCTTCTTCACCACAGTCTCCAACCTCTGCTCTCTGTAAGATCTATCTGCACTCCAGTCTCCAAACTATGCTCTCTGTAACATTCCTTCTCCACCTCAGTCTCTAACCTCTGTCCTCTGCAACAGTCCTTCTGCTCCCCAGTTTCGAACATCTGCTCTCTGTAACAGTCCTTCTGTACCGCAGTCTCCAACCTCTGCTCTTCGTAACAGTCCTTCTACACCCCAGTCTCCAACCTCTGGTTTCTCTATCATTCTGTATGAACCCCAGTCTCAAACATCTGTTTTCTGTATCTATCTTTCTGCACCTCAGTCTCCAACCTGTGCTCTATGTAAGAGTCCTTCTGCACCCCAGTCTCCAACATCTGTTCTCGATAACAGTCCTATACCACAGTCTCCAACATCTGCTCTCTGCAACAGTCCTTCTTCACCTTAGTCTCCAACCTCTGCTCTCTGCAAAAATCCTTCTGCACCCCAGTCTTTAACCTCTTCTCTCTGTAACAGTCCACTTGCTCCTTAGTCTCCAACCTCTGCTCTCTGTAAGATCCTTCAGCAACCATTTCTTCAAAATCTGCTCTCTGTACCAGTCCTTCTGCACCGGAGTCTCTAACCTCTTCTCTCTGTAACAGGCCTTCTGCACGCCCGTCTCCAAATCTGTTCTCATTAGCAGGCCTTCTGCACCCCAGTCTCCAACCTCTGCTCTCTGCAACGATCCTTCTGCACCCCAGTTTCCAACATTTGCTCTCTGCAATAATCCTATTGCACCCCAGTCTCCAACCTTTGATTACTGCAACAGTCCTTCTGCAACTAAGTCTCCAAATTCTGCTCTCTGTAAGACACTTCTGCAACCCTGTCTCCGAGCTCGGCTTATCTCAAGGATCCTTCTGCACCCCAGTGTCCAACCTCTGCTCTATGTAACAAGATTTTGCACCTCAGTCTCCAACCTCTGCTCTATGCAACAGTCCTTCTCCACCCCAATCTCAAACTTCTGCTCTCTCTAAGAGTCTTTCTGCACCTCAGTCTCTAACTTCTGCTCTCTGCAACATTTCTTCTGCAGCCCAGTCTTTATCCTCTGATCTCTGCAACAGTCATTCTGCACCCCAGTCTTCAACCTCTGCTCTCTGCAACAGTTTTTCTTCACCCCAGTCTCCAAACTCTGCTCTCTATAACAATACTTCTGCACCTCAGTCTCTAACCTCTACTATCTTTAACAGTCCTTCTGCACTTCACTCTCCAAAATCTGCTCTATGTAGGATCCTTCAAAAACTCAGTCTCAAACCTCTGCTCTCTGTATCTATTCTTCTGCACCTCAGTCTCCAAACTCTGCTCTCTATAACAGTTCATCTGCACCTCAGTCTGACACCTCTGCTCTCTGCACGATGCTTCTGCACCCCAGTCTCCAAGCACTGCTCTCTGTACAGTCCACCTGTACCTCAGTCTCCGACCTCTGCTCTCTGTAAGATCCTTCAGGAACTCAGTCTCGAAACTCTGCTCTCTATAAAAGTCCATCTGCACCCCAGTCTCCAACCTCTCCTCTCTGTAACAGGCCTTCTGCACGCCAGTCTCAAAACTCTCCTCTATGTAGCAGGCCTTCTGCACCCCAGTCTTCAACCTCTGCTCTCTGCAACGATGCTTCTGCACCCCAGTCTCCAACCTCTGCTCTCTGCAATGATCCTACTGCACCCCAGTCTCCAACCTCTGATTTTGTCCACAGTCCTTTTGCAACTCTGTCTCCAACTTCTGCTCTCTGTAAGATCCTTCTGCACCCCTGTCTCCAAGCTCTGCTTATTGCAACGATCCTTCTGCACCCCAGTGTACAACCTCTGCTCTATGTAACAAAATATTGCACCTCAGTCTCCAAGCTCTGCTCTCTGAAACAGTCCTTCTGCACCCCAGTCTCCAACTTCTGCTCTCTCTAAGATTCCTTCTGCAACTCAGTCTCCAACATCTACTCTCTGCAAAATTCCTTCTGCATCCCAGTCTTCATCCTCTGCTCTCTGCAACAGTCCTTCTTCACCTTAGTCTCCAACCTCTGCTCTCTGCAAAAATCCTTCTGCACCCCAGTCTTTAACCTCTTCTCTCTGTAACAGTCCACCTGCTCCTTAGTCTCCAACCTCTGCTCTCTGTAAGTTCCTTCAGCAACCATTTCTTCAAAATCTGCTCTCTGTACCAGTCCTTCCGCACCCGAGTCTCTAACCTCTTCTCTCTGTAACAGGCCTTCTACACGCCCGTCTCCAAATCTGTTCTCTTTAGCAGGCCTTCTGCACCCCAGTCTCCAACCTCTGCTCTCTGCAACGATCCTTCTGCACCCCACTTTCCAACATTTGCTATCTGCAATGATCCTACTGCACCCCAGTCTACAACCTCTGATTACAGCAACAGTCCTTCTGCAACTAAGTCTCCAAATTCTGCTCTCTGTAAGATACTTCTGCACCCCTGTCTCCAAGCTCGGCTTATTTTAACATTCCTTCTGCACCCCTGTGTCCAACCTCTGCTCTATGTAACAGGATTTTGCACCCCAGTCTCCAACCAATGCTCTCTGCAACAGTCCTTCTCCACCCCAATCTTCAACTTCTGCTCTCTCGAAGAGTCCTTCTGCACCTCAGTCTCTAACCTCTGCTCTCTGCAACATTCCTTCTGCAGCCCAGTCTCCATCCTCTGCTCTCTGCCACAGTCCTTCTGCACCACAGTCTCCAACCTCTGCTCTCTGCAACAGTCCTTCTTCACCCCAGTCTCCAAAATCTGTTCTCTATAACAATCCTTCTGCAACTCAGTCTCCAAACTCTGTTCTCTGCAACAGTCCTTCTGCACCTCAGTCTCTAACCTCTAGTCTCTGTAACAGTCCTTCTGAACTTCACTCTCCAACATCTGATCTATGTAGGATCCTTCTAAAACTCAGTCTCAAACCTTTGATCTCTGTATCTATCCTTCTGCACCTCAGTCTCCAACCTCTGCTCTCTGTAACAGTCCATCTGCACCTCAGTCTAACACCTCTGCTCTCTGCATGATCCTTCTGAACCCCAGGCTCTAAGCACTGCTCTCAGTAACAGTCCACGTGTACCTCAGTCTCCAACCTCTGCTCTCCGTAAGATCCTTCAGGAACTCAGTCTCGAAACTCTGCTCTTTGTAACAGTCCTTCTGCACCCCAGTCTCCAACCTCTCCTCTCTGTAACAGGCCTTCTGCACGCCAGTCTCAAAACTCTCCTCTATGTAGCAGGCCTTCTGCACCCCAGTCTCCAACCTCTGCTCTCTGCAACGATCCTTCTGCACCCCAGTCTCCAACCTCTGCTCTCTGCAATGATCCTACTGCACCCCAGTCTCCAACCTCTGATTTTGTCAACAGTCCTTTTGCAACTCAGTCTCCAACTTCTGCTCTCTGTGAGATCCTTCTGCACCCCTGTCTCCAAGCTCTGCTTATTGCAACGATCCTTCTGTACCCCAGTGTCCAACCTCTGCTCTATGTAACAAAATATTGCACCTCAGTCTCCAAGCTCTGCTCTCTGAAACAGTCCTTCTGCACCCCAGACTCCAACTTCTTCTCTCTCTAAGAGTTCTTCTGCAACTCAGTCTCCAAATCTACTCTCTGCAACATTCCCTCTGCAGCCCAGTCTTCATCCTCTGCTCTCTGAAACAGTCCTTCTTCACCCCAGTCTCCAACCTCTCCTCTCTGCAAAAATTCTTCTGCAACCCAGTCTTTAACCTCTGCTCTCTGTAAAAGTCCACCTGCATCTTAGTCCCCAACCTCTGCTCTCTGTAAGATCCTTCAGCAACGATTTCTTCAAATCTGCTCTCTGTACCAGTCCTTCTGCACCCGAGTCTCTAACCTCTTCTCTCTGTAACAGGCCTTCTGCACGCCCGTCTCCAAATCTGTTCTCTTTAGCAGGCCTTCTGCACCCCAGTCTCCAACCTCTGCTCTCTGCAGCGATCCTTCTGCACCCCAGTTTCCAACATTTGCTATCTGCAATGATCCTACTGCAACACAGTCTCTAACCTCTGATTACTGCAAGAGTCCTTCTGCAAGTAAGTCTCCAAATTCTGCTCTCTGTAAAATACTTCTGCACCTCTGTCTCCAAGCTCGGCTTATTTCAACGATCCTTCTGCATCCCAGTGTCCAACCTCTGCTCTATGTGACAGGATTTTGCACCTCAGTCTCCAACCTATGCTCTCTGCAACAGTCCTTCTCCACCCCAATCTTCAACTTCTGCTCTCTCTAAGAGTCCTTCTGCACCTCAGTCTCTAACCTCTGCTCTCTTCAACATTCCTTCTGCAGCCCAGTCTCCATCCTCTGCACTCTGCCAAAGTCCTTCTGCACCCCAGTCTCCAACCTCTGCTCTCTGCAACAATCATTCTTCACCCCAGTCTCCAAACTCTGCTCTCTATAACAATCCTTCTGCACCTCAGTCTCCAAACTCTGTTCTCTGCAACAGTCCTTCTGCACCTCAGTCTCTAACGTCTACTCTCTGTAACAGTCCTTCTGCACTTCACTCTCCAACATCTGCTCTATGTAGGATCCTTCTAAAACTCAGTCTCAAACCTCTTTTCTCTGTATATATCCTTCTGCACCTCAGTCTCCAAACTCTGCTCTCTGTAACAGTCCATCTGCACCTCAGTCTGACACCTGTGCTCTATGCATGATCCTTCTGCACCCCAGTCTACAAGCACTGCTCTCTGTAACAGTCCACCTGTACCTCAGTCTCCAACCTCTGCTCTCTGTAAGATCCTTCAGGAACTCAGTCTCGAAACTCTGCTCTCTATAACAGTCTTTCTGCACCCCAGTCTCCTACCTCTCCTCTCTGTAACAGGCCTTCTGCACGCCAGGCTCAAAACTCTTTTCTCTGTAGCAGGCCTTCTGGACCCTAGTCTCCAACCTCTGTTCTCTGCAATGATCCTACTGCACCACAGTCTCCAACCTCTGATTTTGTCCTTTTGCAATTCTGTCTCCAACTTCTGCTCTCTGTGAGATCCTTCTGCACCCCTGTCTCCAAGCTCTGCTTATTGCAACGATCCTTCTGCACCCCAGTGTACAACCTCTGCTCTATGTAACAAAATATTGCACCTCAGTCTCCAAGCTCTGCTCTCTGAAACAGTCCTTCTGCACCCCAGTCTCCAACTTCTGCTCTCTCTAAGAGTCCTTCTGCAACTCAGTCTCCAACATCTACTCTCTGCAACATTCCTTCTGCATCCCAGTCTTCATCCTCTGCTCTCTGCAACAGTCCTTCTTCACCTTAGTCTCCAACCTCTGCTCTCTGCAAAAATCCTTCTGCACCCCAGTCTTTAACCTCTTCTCTCTGTAACAGTCCACCTGCTCCTTAGTCTCCAACCTCTGCTCTCTGTAAGATCCTTCAGCAACCATTTCTTCAAAATCTGCTCTCTGTACCAGTCCTTCTGCACCCCAGTCTCTAACCTCTCCTCTTTGTAACAGGCCTTCTGCATGCCCGTCTCCAAATCTGCTCTCTTTAGCATGCCTTCTGCACGCAAGTTTCCAACCTCTGATCTCTGCAATGATCCTTCTGCACCCCAGTCTTTAACCTCTTCTCTCTGCAATGATCCTACTGTACCCCAGTCTTTAACCTATAATCTTTACAACAGTCCTTCTGCACCTCAGTCTCCAAATTCTACTCTCTGTAAGATCCTTCTGCACCGCTGTCTCCAACCTCTGCTCTCTGTAACAGTCTTTCTTTACCCCAGTCTCCAACCTGTGCTCTCCGCAACAGTTCTTTTGCACCCCAGTCTGCAAACTCTGCTCTCTACAACAGTCCTTCGGCACCCTAGTTACCAACATCAGCGCTCTTTTACAGTCCTTCTCCACCCCAGTCTCCAAACTCTGCTTTCTGTAACAGTCCCCCTGTACTGCAGAATCCAACCTCTGCTCTCTGTAAGGGTCTTTCTGCACCGCAGACTCCAATCCCTTCTTTCTGCAACAGTCCTTCTGCACCCCAGTCTCCAAACTCTGCTCTCTGCAACGATCCTTCTGCACCCCAGTTTCCAACATTTGCTCTCTGCAATGATCCTACTGCACCCCAGTTTCCAACCTCTGATTACTGCAACAGTCCTTCTGCAACTAAGTCTCCAAATTCTGCTCTCTGTAAGATACATCTGCACCCCTGTCTCCAAGCTCGGCTTATCTCAACGATCCTTCTGCACCCCAGTGTCCAACCTCTGCTTTATGTAACAGGATTTTTCACCTCAGTCTCCAACCTCTCCTCTCTGCAACAGTCCTTCTCCACCCCAATCTCAAACTTCTGATCTCTCTAAGAGTCCTTCTGCACCTCAGTCTCTAACCTCTGCTCTCTGCAACAGTATTTCTGCACCCCAGTCTCCAACCTCTGCTCTCTGTAACAATTCTTCTGCACCTCAGTCTCCAAACTCTGTACTCTGCAACGTTACTTCTGCAACTCAGTCTCCAATATCTACTCTCTGTAACAGTCTTTCTGCACCTGATTCTTCAACCTCTGCTCTCAGTAGGATCCTTCTCCAACCCAGTCTCCAAACTCTGCTCTCTGTAACAGTTCTTCTGCACACCAGTCTCAAACCTCTGCTCTCTGCACTGATCCTTCTTCACCCCAGTCTCCAACCTCTGCTCTCTGCAACAGTACTTCTACACACCAGTCTCCAACATCTGCTCTCTGCAACAGTCCTTCAGCAACTCAGTCTAAAAACTCTGCTCTCTGCAACGATTCTTCTGCACCTCAGTCTCCTAACTCTGCTCTCTGTAAGAGCCTTCTGAATCCCAGTCCCCAAACTCTTCTCTCTTTAACAGTCCTTCTGCAGAATAATTTTAAACCTCTGCTCTCTGTAACCATCCTTCTGCACCCCAGTCTCCAAACTCTGCTCTCTCCAAGGATCCTTCTACACCCCACTCTCCAACCTCTGCTCTCTGCAAGGATTCTTCTGTACCACAATCTCCAACCTCTGCTCTCTGCAACAGTTCTTCTGCACACCAGTCTCCAACATCTGCTCTCTGCAACAGTCCTTCAGAAACTAAGTCTAAAAACTCTGCTCTCTGCAACGATCCTTCTGAACCTCAGTCTCCTACCTCTGCTCTCTTTAAGACCCTTCTGCAACCCAATCTCTAAACTCTGCTCTCTGTAACAGTCCTTCAGCAGAATAGTTTCCAACTTCTGCTCTCTGAAACAGAAATTTTGCAACCCAGTCTGGAACCTCTGCTCTCTGTAACAGGCCTTCAGAACCCCAGTATCCAACCTCTTCTCTCTGCAATGATTTTTCTCCACCCCAGTCTCCAACCTCTGCTCTCGGCAACAGTCCTTCTGCACCCTACTCACCAACCTCTGCTCTCTTTAAGATCTTTATACACTCCAGTCTCCAACTTTTCTCTCTGCAATGATTCTTCTCCATCCCAGTCTCCAACATCTACTCTCTGAAACTGACCTTTTGCACCCCAGTCTCCAAACTCTGCTCTCTGTAAGATCTATCTGAACCCCAGTCTTCAACCTCTGCTCTCTGTAATAGTCCCTCTGCACAGCAGTCTACGAACTCTGCTCTATGTAACTGTAATTCTGCACCTCAGTCTCCAAACTCTGCTCTCTGTAACAGTCCATCTGCACCTCAGTATCTAAAATCTGCTCTCTGCCACGATAATTCTGGACCCCAGTCTTCTACTTCTGCTCTGTGCAACAGTCCTCCTGCACCACAGTCTCCAGACTTAGCTCTCTGTAAGATCCTTCTGCACTCCAGTTTCCAAACTCTGCTCTCTGTAACATTCTTTCTCTACCCCAGTCCCCAACTTCTGTCCTCTGCAACAGTCCTGCTGCTCCCCAGACTCCGAGATCTGCTCTGTGTAACAGTCCTTCTGTACCGCAGTCTCCAACCTCTGCTCTCTGTAATGGTCCTTCTACACCCCAATTTCCAACCTCTGCTTTCTGTAACAGTACTTCTGCAACTCAGTCTCCAAACTCTGCTCTCTGTAAAACTCCTTCTACACCTCAGTCTCCAACCTGTGCTCTCTGTAACATTTCTTCTGCACCCCAGTCTCCAACCTCTGCTCTCTGCATTGGTACTTCTGCACCCCAGTCTCCAACCTTGTTCTCTATAACAGTACTTCTGTACTGCAGTCTTCAACCTCTGTTCTCTGTAAGGGTCCTTTTGCAACCCAGTCTGCCACCTCTACTTTCTATATCAGTCCTTCTGCACCACAGTCTCCAAACTTTGCTCTTTGTAACCATCATTCTGCAATTTACTCTACAACCTCTGCTCTCTGAAACAGTCCTTCTGCAACCAGTCTTCAAACTCTTCTCTCTGCAAGAGTCCTTCTGCACCCCAGTCTCCATCCTCTGCTCTCTTTAACAGTCCTTCTGTACTGCAATCTCCAACCTCTGCTCTCAGTAAGGGTCCTTCTGCACCCCAGTCTCCAAACTCTGCTTTCTGTATCAGTCCTTCTGCACCCCAGTTTCTAACCTGTGCTCTCTGTAACAGTCTTTCTGCACCTCAGACTCCATCCTATGCTTTCTGCTACAGTTCTTAAGCGCCCCAATCTTTAACCTCTTCTTTCTGCCACAGTCCTTCTGCAGCTCAGTGTCAAAACTCTGCTCTCTGTAAGATCCTTCTGAAACCCAGTCTCCAACCTCTACTTTCTGCAATGGTCCTTCTGTAAACAAGTCTCTGACCTCTGTTCTCTACAACAGTCATACTGCACCCCAGTCTCCAATGTCTGCTCTCTGTAAGAGTCTTTCAGTCTCCAACCTCTGTTCTCTGTAAGGGTCCTTCTGCACCCCAGTCTGAAACCTCTGCTTTCGGTATCAGTCCTTTTGCACTGCAGTCTCCAAACTCTGCTCTCTCCAACGATCCTTCTGCACCTCAGTCTCAAACCTCTGCTCTCTCTAACAGTCCTTCTGTACCTCATTCTCCAACCTCTGCTCTCTGTAAGATTCTTTTGCAACCCAGTCCTCCGAACTCTGATCTCTGTAACTGTCCTTCTGCACCCCAGTCTCCAAGAACTGCTCTCTGTAACAGACCTTCTTCACCCCAGTCTCCAAACTCTGCTGTATGTAACAGGCCTTTTGCAGCAAGTCTCCAAACTCTTCTCTCTTCAATGATCCCTCTCCACCCCAGTCTCCAACCTCTGCTCTCAGCAACAGTCCTATTGCACCCCAGTCTCCAACCTATGCTCCCTGTAAATCCTTCTGCACACCTGTCTCAAACCTCTACTCTCTGTAACACTCCTCTGCACAGCAGTCTCCAACTTCTTCTCTCTGTAAGGGTCCTTCTTCACCTCATTCTCCATCTTCTGCTCTCTGCAACACTCCTTCTGCACCCCAGTCTCCTAACTTTGCTCTCTGTAACAGTTTTTCTGCACCTCAGTCTTTAACCTATGCTCTCTGCAAAAGTCGTTCTGCACCCCAGTCTCCACCCTGTGCTCTCAGTAAAAGTCCTTCTGCACCACAGTCTCCAAGCTCTGCTCTCACTAACAATCCTTCTGAACCCCAGTCTCCAAACTCTGCTCTCTGCAATGATCCTTCTCACCCCAGTCTCAAAAGTCTGCTCTCTGTTACAGTCTTTCTGCACCCCAGTCTTCAAACTCTGCTTTCTGTAACCGTCTTCTGCATCTCAGTTTCCATCCTCTGATCTATGCAACAGTTCTTCTTCACCCAAGTCTCCAATGTCTGCTATCTGAAAAAGTTCTTCTAAACCCAAGTATCCAACCTCTGCTCTCTGTAACAGTCCTACTACACCCCATTCTCAATACTCTATTCGCCACAAGGATACTTCTGCACCCCAGTCTCCATCCTCTGCTCTATGCAGCTTTCCTTGCACCCCAGTCTCCAGCATCTACTCTCTGCAACAGTCCTTCTCTACCCCAGTCTCTAAACTCAGCTCTCTGTAACAGTCCTTCTGGACCCCAATCTCCAACCTCTACTCTCTGCAACAGTCTTTCTACACCCCAGTCTCCACCCTCTGCTCTAAGCAAAAGTTTTTCTGCACCCCAGTCTCCAAGCTCTACTCTCTGCAACGATCCTTCTGCACCCCAGTCTTCTACCTCTTCTCTCTAAAACAGTCCTTCTTCACCCAAGTCTCCAACTTCTACTCTCCGCAACATTTCTTCTGCACCCCAGTCTCCAAACTGTGCTCTCTATAAAAGTCTTTCTGCACCCCAATCTCCAAACTCTGCTCTCTGTAACGATCATTCTGCACCCCAGTCTCGAACCTCTGCTCTCTTCAACTATCCTTCTGCACATAAGTCTCCAACCTCTGCTCTCTGCAACGATCCTTCTCCACCCCAGTCTAAAACCTCTGCTCTCTGCAACAGTCCTTGTGAACTTTAGTCTCCAACATCTGCTTTGTGCAACAGTTTTTCTGTACCTCAGTCTGAAAACTCCCCTCTCTGTAATCCTCCATCTGCAACCCAGTCTCCAACCTATGCTCTCTGTAACAGTCCTTCTGTACCTCAATCTCCAATCTCTGCTTTATGCAACAGTCCTTCTGTGCAGAAGTCTCTAACATCTTCTCTCTTAAACAGTCCTTCTACACCCCAGTCTCCAACCTCTGCTCTATGCAACAGTCCTTCTACACCCCAGTCTCCATACTCTGATTGCCCCAACGATCCTTCCGCACCCCAGTCTCCAAACTCTGTTCTCTACATCAGTTCTTCTGCAACCCAGTATCCAACCTCTGCTCTCTGAAACAGTCCTTGTGTACCACAGGCTCGAACCTCTGCTCTCTGTAAGGGTACTCCTGCACCCGAATTTCCAACCTCTGCTTTCTGTGTCAGTCCTTCTGCAACCCAGTCTGCTCTCTGCTACACTCCTTTTGAACCCCAATCTCCAACCTCTACTCTCTGCAACAGTCCTTGTACATTCCAGTCTAAAACCTCTGCTCTCTGCATCAGTCCTTCTGCACCACTGTCTCCAACCTCTGCTCTCTGTAACAATCTTTCTGCACCTCAGTCTTCAACCTCTGCTCTCTGCAACGGTCCTTCTGCACCTCAGTCTCCAACTTCTACTCTCTGTAACAGTGCTTCTGCACCTCAGTCTCCATTCTCTGCTCTCTGTTAGATCCTTCTGCAACCCAGTCGTCAAACTCTGCTCTCTGTAACAGTCCTTCATCATCCCAGTCTCCAAATTGTGCTCTCTGTAACAGGACTTCTGCACTCCAGTCTCCAACCTCTGCTCTCTGTATCAGTCCATCTGCACCCCAGTCTCTAACGTCTGCTCACTGCAACGATCCTTCTGCACCCCAGTCTCCAACCTCTGCTAGCTGCAACAGTCCTTATGCAACCCAGTCTACAACATTTGCTCTCTGCAACATTTCTTCTGTACCTCAGTCTGAAAACTCCGCTGTCTGCAATAATCCTTCTGCACCCCAGTCTCCAACCTGTGCTCTCTGTAACAGTCATTCTGCACCTCAGTCTCCAACCTCTGCTTTCAGCAGCACTACTTCTGCATCCCAGTCTCCAACCTCTGCTCTCTGCAACATTCCTTCTGCTTCCCAGTATCAAACCTGTGCTCTCTGTAAAAGTCCATCCTCAACCGAGTCTCCAACCTCAGCTTTTTGTAACGATCCTTCTGCACCTCAGACTGTAAACTCCACTCTCTGCAACAGTCCTTCTGCACCTCAGTCTCCAAAATCTGCTTTCTGCAACAGTCCTTCTGCACTCAAGTCTCCAACCTCTGCTCTCCGCAACATTCCTTCTGCACCCCAGTCTCAAAACTCTGCTCACTTCAACAGTCCTTGTGAACCCCAGTCTCCAACATCTGCTTCCTGCAACAGTTCTTCTGTACCTCAGTCTGAAATCTCTGCTCTCTTCAACAGTCCTTCTACACCCTAGTCTCCATACTCTACTCGCCCCGACGATCCTTCTGCACCCCAGTCTCTAACCTTTGTTCTCTACATAAGTTCTTCTGCACCCCAGTCTCCAACCTCGACTCTCTGTAACATTCCTTTTGTACCGCCGTCTACAACCTTTGTTCTCTGTAAGGGTTCTTATGCACCCTAGTATCCAACCTCTGCTTTCTATATCAGTCGTTTAGCACCACCGTCTCCAATCTCTTCCCTCTCTAACAGTCTTTCTGAAACTCAGTCTGCAACCTCTGCTCTCTGCAACAGTCTTTCTGCACCACAGTATCCATCCTCTACTCTCTGCACCATCCTTTTGCACCCCAGTCTCCAACATCTGCTCTCTGCAACAGTAATTCTCTACCTCAGTCTCCAACCTCTGCTCTCTGTAACAGTCCATCTGTACTGCATTCTCCAAACTCTGCTCTCGGTAAGGGTACTTCTGCACCCAAGTCTCCAACCTCTGCTTTCTGTATCAGTCCTTCCGCAACCCAGTCTCCATACTGTGCTCTGTGTAACTGTACTTCTTCACCTTAGTCTCCACTCTCTGCTCTCTGCTACACTCCTTCTACCCCAATTTCCAAAGTCTACTTTCTGCAACAGTCCTTCTACATCGCCATCTAAAACATCTACTCTCAGCAACAGTCCTTCTGAACCTCAGTCTCCAAACTCTGCTCTCTGCAACATTCCTTTTTCACCCCAGTATCAAACCATTGTTCTCTATAAAAGTCCGTCTGCACCCCAGTCTCCAACCTCTGCTCTCTGTAAGGATCCTTCTGCACCTCAGTCTCCAACCTCCGCTCTCTGTAACAGTCCTTCTGCACCTCAGTCTCCAAACTCTTTTCTCTGTAAGATCCTTCTGAAACCCAGTCTTCAACGTCTCCTCTCCTGCACCTCAGTCTTTAACCTCTTCTCTCTGCAACAGTCCTTCTGTACCTCAGTCTCCAACCTCTGCTTTCTACAACAGTCCTTTTGCAAACAAATCTCTAACATCTGCTCTCCGCAACATTCCTTCGGCACTCAAGTCTCCAACCTGTGCTCTCTGTAAAAGTCCTTCTGCACCCCAGTCTCCAACCATTGCTCTCGGTAACATTTCTTCTGCACCTCAATCTCCAAACTCTGCTCTATGTAAGATCCTTTTGGCACCCAGTCTCCAATCTCTGCTCTCTGTAACAGTCCTTCTGCACCCCAGTCTCCAACCTCTGCCCCGTTCAACAGTTCCTTTGCACCCCACTCGCCAACCTCTGCTCTCTGTAAGATCCTTCTGCACCCCAATCACCAAATTCTGATCTCTGTATCAGTCCTTTTTAACCCCAGTATCCAACCTTTGCTTCCTGCAACAATTCTTCTGCACCCCAGTCTTCAACTTCGGCTCTCTGCAACAGTTCTTCTGCACCCCAGTCTTTAACATCTACTCTCTGAAGCAGTCCTTCTGCACCCCATTCTCCAACCTCTGCACTCTGCATCAGTCCTTCTGTACTGCAGTATCCAACCTCTGCTCTCTGTAAGGTTAATTCGGGACCCAAGTCTCCA
The DNA here is from genome assembly GCF_052094955.1 of Ictidomys tridecemlineatus. Taxonomy (NCBI): domain Eukaryota; kingdom Metazoa; phylum Chordata; class Mammalia; order Rodentia; family Sciuridae; genus Ictidomys; species Ictidomys tridecemlineatus. The sequence goes on along the minus strand of NW_027522827.1, from coordinate 250,180 downwards.
ACCTCTGCTTTCTGTATCAGTCCTTCTGCACCCAAGGCTCCAAACTCTGATCTCTGTAACAGTCCTTCTGCATCTCAGTCTTAAACATCTGCTCTCTATAACAGTCCTTCTGCACCACAGTCTTCAAACTCTGCTCTTTGTAACAGTCCTTCTGCAACCCAGTTTCCAATCTCTACTCTCTGCAACGATGCTTCTCCATCCCCATCTCCAACATCTGCTCTCTGCAACCGTCCTTCTGCACCCATGTCTCCAACCTCTGCTCTCTGCAATGATCCTTCTGCACACCAGTCTCCAACCTCTGCTCTCTGGAATAATCCTACTGCACCCCAGTCGCCAACCTCTGCTCTCTGTAACAATCCTTCTGCACCTCAGTCTCCAAACTCTGCTCTATGTAATATTCTTCTGCAAACCAGTCTCCAAACTCTGCTCTCTGTAACAGCCCTTCTGTACCCAGTCTCCAACCTCTGCTCTCTGTAAAAGCCTTCTTCACCCTAGTCTTTACACTCTGCTCTCTGTATCAGTCCTTCTGCCCCCCAGTCTCCAACCTCTGCTCTCTGTAACAGTCCTTCTACTACTCAGTCTATAACATCTGCTCTTTATAATAGTCCTTTGGCACCCCAGTCTCCAAACTCTGCTCTCTGCAACAGTCCTTCTACACTCCAGTCTTCAACCTCTGCTCTGTGTAGCAGTCTTTCTACAAACCAGTTTTTAATCTCTGCTCTCTGCAATAATCCTTCTGCATCCCGGTCTCCAACGTCTGCTCTCTGCAACAGTCTTTTTGCATCCAAGTCTGCAAACTCTGCTCCCTGTAAGATCCATCTGAACCCCAGTCTTCAACATCTGCTCTCTGCAAACGTCCTTCTGCACCCAAGTCTCCAACCTCTCCTCTCTGCAACGATCCTTCTTCAAGCCAGTCTCCAACCTCTGCTCTCTGCAATAATTCTACTGCACCCCAGTCGCCAACCTCTGCTCTCTGTAACAGCCCTTCTGTACGCAGTCTCCAACCTCTGCTCTCTGTAACAGCCTTCTGCATCCCTGTTTCCAAACTCTGCTCTCTGTATCATTTTTTTGCACCCCAGTCTCCAAACTCTGCTATCTTTAACAGTTTTTCTGCATCTCAGTCTCCTAACTCTACTCTCTGCAACAGTTCTTTTGCACACCAGTCTCCAACGTCTGCACTCTGAAACAGTTCTTCTCCTGTCCAGTCTCCAACCTCTGCTCTCTTTAACAGTCCTCCTGAATTGCAATCTCCAAACTCTGCTGTCTGTAATGGTCCTTCTGAACCTCAGTCCCCAACCTCTGATTTATGTATCAGTCTTTCTGCACCCCAGTCTCCAACCTCTGCTATCTGCAACAGTCCTTCTGAACTTCAGTCTCCAAATTCTACTCTCTGCAAAAGTCCTTCTGCACCCATGTCTCAAACACCTGTTCCTGCAACAGTCCTTCTTCACCCCAGTTTCCAACCTCTGCTATCTGCAACAGTCCTTCTGCACCACAGTCTCCAAACTCTGCTCTCTGCAACAGTCCTTCTACACTCCAGTCTTCAACCTCTGCTCTGTGTAACAGTCCCTCTGCATCCCAGTCTCCAACATCTGCTCTCTACAACCGTCCTTCTGCACCCAAGTCTCCAACCTCTGCTCTCTGCAACGATCCTTCTGCACACCAGTCTCCAACCTCTTCTCTCTGCAATAATCCTACTGCATCCCAGTCGCCGACCTCTACTCTCTGTAACAGTCCTTATGCACTGCAGTCTCCAAACTCTGCTCTACGTAATATTCTTCTGCAACCCAGTCTCCAAACTCTGCTCTCTGTAACAGCCCTTCTATACCCAGTCTCCAACCTCTGCTCTCTGTAACAGCTTTCTGCACCCCAGTCTCCAAACTCTGCTCTCTGCATCAGTCCTTCTGCACCCCAGTCTCCAAACTCTGCTCTCTTTAACAGTCGTTCTTCATCTCAGTCTCCTACCTCTACTCTCTGCAACAGTTCTTCTGCACACCAGTCTCCAGCGTCTTCACTCTATAACAGTTATTCTCCTCTCCAGTCTCCAAACTTTGCTCTCTGTAACAGTCCTCCTGTATTGCAGTCTCAAAACACTGCTGTCTGTAGTGGTCCTTCTGCACCTCAGTCCCCAAACTCTGCTTTTTGTATCAGTTCTTCTGCACCCCAGTGTCCAACCTATGCTATCTGCATCAGTCTACTACTCCTCAATCTCCAAATTCTACGCTCTGCAAAAGTCCTTCTGAACCCATGTCTCCAACACCTGCTCCCTGCAACAGTCTTTGTTAACCCCAGTTTTCAACCTCTGCTATCTGTAACAGTCCTTTTGCACACAAGTCTCCAAACTCTGCTCTCTGTAACAGTCCTTCTGCACCTCAGTCTCCGAATTCTGCTCTCTGTAGCAGTCCTTCTGCACCCAAGTCTCCAACCTCTGCTCTCTGCAATAGTCCTTCTACACTCCAGTGTTCAACGTCTGCTCTGTTTAACAGTCCTTCTGCACCCCAGTCTTTAACCTCTGCTCTCTGTAACAGACTTCTTCACCATATTCTCCAACCTCTGCTCTCTGTTACAGTCTTTGTATACCACAGTCTCCAACTTCCGGTCTCTTTAATAGTCCCTCTGCACCCTAATTTTCAACCTCTGCTTTCTGTAACAGTCCTTCTGCACCTCAGTCACCAAACTCTGCTCTCTGTAAATGTCCTTCTGCACCTCAGTCTCCATTCTCTGCTCTTTGTAACAGTCATTCTGAACCTCAGTCTGAAACCTCTGCTCTCTGCACGATCCTTCTGCATCCCAGTCTCCATCCACAGCTCTCTGTAACAGTCGTCCTGCACCTCACTCACGAACCTCTGCTCTCTGTAAGATTTTCCTGCAACCAAGCCTGAAAACTCTGCTCTCTATAACACTCATTCTGCAACCCAGTCTCCAACCTCTGCTCTCTGTAGAAGGCCTTCTGAAACCCTGTCTCAAAACTCTGCTCTCTGAAACAGTTCTTCTGCACGCCAGTCTTCAACCTCTGCTCTCTTTAACGGTCCTTCTGCACCCCAGGCTCCCACCTCAGCTTTTTGTATCATAATTCTTCAAACCAATCTCCATCGTCTTCTCTGTGTAGCAGTCCTTCTGCATCTCAGTCTCCAAACTATGCTCTCTGCAACAGTCCTTCTGAACCCCAGTATCCAACCTCTGCTTTCTGTAACATTCTTTCTGCACCCCAGGCTTTAACCTGTTCTCTTTGTATCAGTCATTTTGAACCCCAGTCTCCCACCTGTGCTCTCTGTAATGATCCTTCTGCAGCCCAGTCTCCATCTCTTCTCTCTTCAATGATTCTTCTGCAACTCCGTCTCCAACTTCTTCTGTCTTCAATGATCCTTCTGCACCTCACTCTTCAAACTATGCTTTCTGTAACAGTTTTTCTGCACCTCAGTCTCCAACCTCTGCTCTCTGCAACCGTCCTTATTCACCCCAGTCTCCAACCTCTGCTCTCTGCAACGATCCTTCTGAACCCCAGTCTCCCACGTCTCCTCTCCTTAAAACTCCTTCTGCACCCAAGTCTCCAACCTCTGTTCTCCGTAAGGTCCTTCTCCACCCCAGTTTCCAAACTCTGCCCTCTGTAACATTCTTCTCCAACCCAGTCTCCAAACTCTGCTTTCTTCAACGGTCCTGCTGCAACCCAGTCTCCAAACTCTGTTCTCTGAAACAGTCTTTTGCTCCCCAATTTCCAATCTCTGCTCTCTGTATCAGTCCTTCTGTACCGCAGTCTCCAACTTCTGCACTCTGTAATGGTCCTTCTGCACCCTAGACTTCAACATCTGCTTTCTGTATCAGTCCTTCTGCACCCCAGTCTCCAACCTCTGCTTTCTTCAACATTCCTTCTGCACCCCAGGCTTTAACCTATTCTCTCTGTATCAGTCCTTCTGCACCCCAGTCTCTCACCTATGCTCTTTGTAACGATCCTTCTGCAGCCCAGTCTCCAGCTCTTCTCTCTGCAATGATTCTTCTGCAACTGCGTCTCCAACTTCTTCTGTCTTCAATGATCCTTCTGCACCTCACTCTTCGAACTATGCTCACTGTAACAGTTTTTCTGCACCTCAGCCTCAAACCTCTGCTCTCTGCAACCGTCCTTATTCACCCCAGTCTCCAACCTCTGCTCTCTGCAACGATCCTTCTGCACCCCAGTCTCCAACGTCTCCTCTCCTTAACTCTCCTTCTGCATCCCAGTCTCCAACCTTTGTTCTCTGTAAGGTCCTTCTCCACCCCAGTTTCCAAAATCTGCTCTGTGTAACATTCTTCTCCAACCCAGTCTCCAAGCTCTACTTTCATCATCAGTCCTGCTGCAACCCAGTCTCCAACCTCTTTTCTCTGAAAGAGTTCTTCTGCTCCCCAATTTCCAATCTCAGCTCTCTAAAACAGTCCTTCTGTACCGCAGTCTCCAACTTCTGCACTCTGTAATGGTCCTTCTGCACCCTAGTCTCCAAACTCTGCTTTTTGTATCAGTCCTTCCTCACCACAGTCTCCAAACTCTGCTCTCTGTTACAGTCCTTCTGCACCTCAGTCTACAAACTCTGCTTTCTGTAAGATCCTTCTGCAACCAAGTCTCCAAACTCTGCTCTCCGTAACAGTCCTTCTGCACACCAGTCTTCAACCTCTGCTCTCTTCAACGATTCTTCTTCACCCCAGTCTCTAACCTCTGCTCTCTGCAACAGTCATTCTGAACCCCAGTCTCCAACATCTGCTCTCTGCAACAGTCCTTCTGCACCTCAGTCTCAAAACTCTTCTCTCTGCAATGATCCTTGTGCACCCCAGTCTCCAAACTCTGCTTTCTGTAACAGTCCTTCTGCACCTAAGTCTCCAACTTCTGCTATCTGCAACAGTTCTTCTGCACCCCAGTCTTTAAAATCTACTCTCTGAAACAGTCCTTCTACACCCCTGTGCAAATGCAGAAGAATGAGACCTGAACTGTTGCTCACCTGCAAAAAATCAACTCAAAATGCATTAAAGACCCAGGCACTAGACCAGAAATTATGCAGTTTCTAGAAAAAAACAAAGTCAATACTCCAACCTACAGGCAGAGGCAATGACTTTCTCAATAGGATGCAAATGCTCAGGAGATAACACCAAAAGTTAGCTAATAGAATGGCATGAAATTAAGAAGGTTCTGCAAAGCAAAGAGGACAATTAGAATATGAAGAGAGAACCTACGAAAAGGGAGAAAATTTTTATGAGGGGCTCTTCTAAAAAAGGATGAATATTCAGAATATTAATAAAAAACTCAAAAAACTTAACATCAAACCCACAATTATTAAATAACCCAATTATCATATAACCCAATTACCTAATGGGAAACTAAATGAACTAAACAGACACGTCTTAGAAGAAAATATGTGAGTGGCCAACAAATATATGAAAATACTTGCAAGTCAAGACTACCCTGAGATTTTATCTCACTTCAGTGACAACGGCAACCACCAAGAATACAAACAGAAACCAGTGTGACAAGGAGAGAATTGGAGAGAAAAGAGCACTCTCACCCTGTTGGTGGGCATGTAAATCAGCACAACCACCACGGAAATCGGGATGGAGGCTCCTCAGGAGTAGCCATGGACCACCCTGCGACTCAGCTCTACCTCTGCTTGGTATTTATCACAGCGGATTGAAGTCATCATACTATAATGACACATACATGCCCATGAACCAGCCGAGGTGACATCAGTGGATGAATGGATAAAGAACATCTGGTATATGCACACTGGAATTTCATTCAGCCATAAAGAAGAACGAAATTATGTCATGCTGGAAGATGGATGGATCTTCAGAACATTAAGGGAAATAAGCAACTCAGAAAGTTAAGGGCCGTATGTTTTTTTTCTGTTAAAGCTAGAGGGGGAAAAGGAAAGTTGAAGGAAGATGAGTAGAGTCAAGGCACCAGGAGAGGAGGTGAGGAAAAGGGAAATATTGGAATGATATTGGCTAAAGTTCATGGTTATTTTGTGTGCATGTTCAAATATGTGTCAGCAAATCCCACCATTATGGACCACTACAATGCACCAATGAAGTGTGAAAAGAAGAGTTTCACATTACATGGGACAGGCACTATTCTAGGAGGGTGCCCATTTTTTCCCATCTATAAATACCACGATCATTTACCACTGTCAAAAATCTCTACAGATTCGAATGTTCTGATCACTGCTCCACTACATGGCCTCTTCTACTTCAGGGTCCCCTTATTCTCACTGTAATCAGGGAGCCCGTTTCAAGGATGCCATCTGTTAATGTCTTCCCGGGCTGCCAAGGACAGCAGCTGCGGGTTTCACAAGGATCTGGTGCTGCCTTCTGAACGCATGTCCACGAGGCCTTGGCGAAGGCTGGTGCTCCAGGCCCTCCTCCAGATCCAGCTGTGAGGCCAGGGAAGGGGTCACATAACACGCCATCCAACACCTTATTTATTTCTGATCACCATCCTCTCCATTATTCCAGGATCATATTGGTCATTGAACTTAAGCAAACACTGAGTCCAGATTTCAGTCTATCAACCAAAGAGAGTCTAATAGCCACTCCCCGTGGCTCAGGAAAATCCTTGGCCCTAACATTTCTGGTCATTACGTCCCTGTGACTGCATTCAAGATGATCCTGCAATATGTCCTGACTTCTTTGGTCTAGAAGACTCAAACAAATTGTCTTATATATTGTTAAGGCTCCTATTCACAAAATACAGTAAAATATTTACCTTTTATTTTGGTGTGACCCTTATATTCTCCTAGGCTATATTTTATACTCTTACCTGAGGCGTTCTAGGATCAGACCCCAATTAAGAGTCTGGTGACAATGTGGGATGATGGATTAGCATCTTAAAGACAATTGGGCTGGGGATGTGTCTCAAGCAGTAGTGTGCTTGCCTGGCACGCGTACGGCCCGGGTTCAATCCTCAGCACCACATACCAACAAAGATGTTGTGTCTGCTGAGAACTAGAAAATGAATATTAAGAATTCTTTCTCTTCTCTCTCTCTCTCTCTCTCTCTCTCTCTCTCTCTCTCTCTCTATCTATCTATCTATCTCTCCCCTCTTCTCTCCTCTCCTCTCCTCTCTCACTCTCTCTGAAAAAAAAAAAGACAACTGCCCAGGTAGAGTCATCATAGGGTCTTCTATTTAGAGAAAGCTAGTCTCCTCTGGGGAGGAGGGGCTGCTTCTGACAGCAAAAAGTGTTAATGGAGATTTCAGGGTTCAAGGCTCTGAGATTTTTCTAATTCCACTGGTATTTTGCCATTCTAATTAACAGGGTCTCAATTATTTCCCCATTAATGTCCTAATTGACATAAGAGAGACCTGGAGAAATTGTGGATTTATAATTTTCTTTCTACTTGTGCAATTTGGAGAATTGGATGTTTTATTCTGATATCAACCTTTATCAGTTTCCAGAGAGAAAATATTTCTGATGATCTGAACCTGACTTGAAGGAGGAATATAATGCTTGAACGTATCATTTTCTTTCTGTAAGTCTCCCACTCCAGTAAGTAACAGCAGTCTGTAGTCATGTTGTAATGTTCATTCCCACCCTGAAGGTCGATGGTGTTATTCCAAAGCTCAGTTTTTCTTAGACATTTGATTTCAGGCCATGATAACTTAAAGTCTCTGTTGGGTCATTTCACACCAGGAATTATCAGGTCTCCTTTCCCATTGGCTGTGACATCATCAACATATTCAATTCCCTCAGGTCTGACATCCAACCTACCTCCTCAGATCTGTTATCTAGAACCATCTCTGATGTCAACCACTATTGTTGTCAGTGCCACCATCATCAGGTAGAGATGAAGAACAACTCTGCTCTCTGCAAGAATCCTTCTGCACCCCAGTCTCCAAGTTCTGCTCTCTGAAAGAGTCCTTCTGCACCCCACTCTCGAAAATCTGCTCTCCGAAACAGTCCTTCTGAACCTAAGTATGAAAACACTGCTCTCAGCAACAATCATTCTGCAACCAAGTCTCCAAACTCTGCTCTCTTTAACAGTCCTTCTGCACCTCAGTCTCCAAACTCTGCTCTCTATAATATCTTTCTGCACACCAGTCTACAAACTGTGATAACTGTAACAGTCCTTCTACACCCCAGTCTCCAACCTCTGCTCTCTGTAACAGGCCTTCAGCACCCCAGTATCCAACCTCTGCTCTCTGTAACACGCCTTCTTCACCCCAGTCTCCAACCTCTTCTCTCTGAAACGATCATTTTGCACCTCAGTCTCCAACCTCTGCTCTCTGCAACAGTCCTTCTGCACCTCAGTCTCCAAACTCTGCTCTCTGTAAGATCCTTCTGCACCCCAGTCTCCAAACTCTGCTCTCTGTAACAGTCTTTCTGCACCCCAGTATCCAACCTCTGCTCTCTGTAACAAAACTTCTGCACCCCAGTCTCAAACCTTTGCTCTCTGTAACAGTCCTTCTATACCTCAGTCTCCAAACTCTGCTCTCTGTAACTGTCCTTCCGCATCCCAGTCTCCAAACTCTGCTTTGTGTATCAGTCGTTCTGCAACCCAGTCTCCAAACTCTGCTCTCTGTAACAGGCCTTCTGCACCTCAGTCTCCAATCTCTGCTCTCTGTAACAGTCCTTGTGCACCCCAGTCAAAAATCTATGCTCTCTTCAACATTTCTTCTGCACCCCAGTATCCAACCTATGCTCTCCGCAACTGTCCTTCTGCACCCCAGTTTCCAAACTCTGATCTCTTTAAGATCTTTCTGCACCTCAGTCTCCAACCTCTGCTCTCTGCAACGATACTTCTGCACCCCAGTCTTCAAACTCTGCTCTCTGTAACGGTCCTTCTGCAACTCAGTCTCTAAAGTCTGCTTGCTGAGAAAATTTTTCTCCAACTCAATCTCCAACCTCTGCTCTCTGTAACAATCCTTCTGCAACTCAGTGTCCAACCTCTGCTCTCTGTAATGATCCTTCTGCACCTCAGTCTCCAACCAATGCTCTCTGTAACAGACCTTCTGCACTGCAGTCTCCAACCTCTGCTCTCTGTAACAGTTCTTCTGCAACCCAGTCTTCAAGCTCTACTCTCTGTTACAGTCTTACTGCACCCGAATCAAACCTCTGCACTCTGTAACAATCTTTCTGAAACCCAGTCTCAAAACTCTGCTCTCTTTAACAGTTCTTCTGAACCAGAATCTCCAAACTTTACTCTCTGTAACACTCCTTATGCAACCCAGTCTCCATGCTCTTTTCTCTTTAAGAATCCTTCTGCACCCCAGTCTCCAAACTCTGCTCTCTGTAAAAGTCTTTCTGCACCTCAGTCTCCAACCTCTGCTCTCTGTAACGATTCTTCTGCACCTCAGTCTCCAACCTCTGCTCTCTGTAACAGTCCTTCTGCATCCCAGTCTCCAACATCTGCTCTCTGCAAAGATCCTTCTTTTCCCCAGGCTCCACCCTCTTCTCTCTGCAATGGTGCTTTTGCACCCCAGTCTCAAAACTCTGCTCTTTGTAACAGTCTTTCTGTACAGCAGTCTCCAACCTCTTCTCTCTGTAACAGTCCTTCTGCACCCCAATTGCCAAACTCTTCCTTCTATAATAGTGCTTCTGCACCTCAACTCCAACTTATGCTATCTGTAACAGTCCATCAGCACCTCAGTCTGAAAACTCTGCTCTCTGCAACGATCTTTCTGTACCAAAGTCTACAATGTGCTATCTGTAACAGTCTTTTTGCACCCCAGTCTCCAACCTCTGCTCTCTGTAAAACGCCTTCTGCACTCCAGTTTCTAAACTCTGCTCTCTGTAACAGGCCTTCTGCACTCCAGTCTCCAACCTCTTCTCTCTGCAACAATCTTTCTGCACCTCAGTTTTTAACCTCTACTCTCTGCAACAGTTATTCTGCAAACCAGTCTTCAAACTCTGCTCTCTGTAAGATTCTTCTTCACCTCAGTCTCCAACCTCTGTTCACTGTATAAGTTCGTATGCACCCCAGTATCCAACCTCTGCTCTCTGTAACAATCTTAGGCACCTAAATTTCCAACTTCAGCTCTCTGCATCGGTCCTTCTGCACCCCAGTCTCCAAACTCTGTTTTCTGTAACAATCCTTCTGCACCACAGTCTCCAAAGTCTGCTTTTTGTATCAGTTCTTCTGTACCCCAGTCTCTAAAATCTGCTCTCTGTAACAGTCCTTCTGCACATAGGTCTACAACCTCTGCTCTCTGTAAAAGTCCTTCTGCAACCTAGTCTCCAACCTCTACTCTCTGCAACATTTCTTCTGCACCCCAGTCTCCAATCTGTGCTCTGTAACTGTCCTTCTGCACCCCAGTCTCAAACATCTGCTATCTGTAATTATCATTCTCCACCATATTCTCCAACTTCTGCTCTCCTCAATGATCATTCTGCACCTCAGTCTCCAACATCTGCTCTCTTCAACGATCCTTCTGCACCCAAGTCTTCAACCACTGGTCTCTGTAACAGTCGTTATGCAGCTCAATCTCCAAACTATGCTCTCTGTAAGATACTTCTGCACACAAGTCTACAACATCTGCTCTCTGCAATGATGCTTTAGAACCCCAGTCTCCAACCTCTGCTCCCTGTAACAGTCCTTCTACACCCCAGTCTCCAAACTCTACTTTCTGTATTAGTCTTTCTGCACCCCAGTCTCCAAACACTGCTCTCTGTAACAGTTCTTCTGCACCTCAGTCTCCAAAGTCAACACTCTGCAACAGTCCTCTGCACCCCAGTCTCCACCCTCTCCTCTTGGTAACAGTTCTTCTGCACCCCAATCTCCAAACTCTGCTCTCTGTAACACTCCTTCTGCACTCCAGTCTCCACTCTGTGATCTCTGTAACAATTCATCTGGACATCAGTCTCAAACCTCTGCTCTATACAACGTTCCTTCTGCTTTTCAGTCTCCAAACACTACTCTGTAAAAGTTTTTCTGCACGTCAGTCTCCAAACTCTGCTCTCTGTAAGATCCTTGTGCAACCAATTCTCCAAACTCTGCTCTCCGTAACATTCCTTCTGCACCCCAATCTCCAAAGTCTGCTCTCTGTAACAGGCCTTCTGCACCCCAGTCTTATAACTCTGCTCTCTTAAATAGGCCTTCTGCACCCAAGTCTCCAACCTCTGCTCTCTGCAGCGATTCTTCTGCACCCCAGGATCCAACATCTGCTCTCTGTAACAGTACTTCTGCACCTCAGTCTGAAAACTCTGCTCTCTGCAACAATCCTTCTGCACCCCAGTCTTAAACCTCTGCTCTTGTAACACTTCTGCACCTCTGTCTCCAAAATGATCTCTGTAAGATCCTTCTGAAACCCAGTCTCGAAACTGTGCAATCTGTAAGAGTCCTTCTGCACCCAAGTCTCCAACCTCTGCTCTCTGCAAAAGTCCCTCTGCACCCCAGTCTCCAACCTGTGCTCTCTGTAAGATCCTTCTGCACAACAGTCTTTAACCTCTTCTCTCTGTATCAGTCCTTCTGCACCCAGGTCTCCAAACTCTGCTCTCTGCAATATTTCTTCTGCACCCGAGTCTCTAACCTGTGCTCTCTGTAACAGTCCTTCTGCACCCCAGATTCCAACATCTGCTCTCTGCAATGATCCTTCTTCTACCCAGTCTCCAAACTCTGCTCTCTGTAAAAGTCCTTGTGTATCGCAGTCTCCAACCTCTTCTCTTTGTAACCGTCAATCTGCTCCCCAATTGCCAACCTCTGCTTTCTGTAACAGTACTTCTGCACCGCAGTCTCCAAACTCGTCTCTCTGCAACGATCCTTCTGCACCTCAGTCTCCTACCTCTGCTCTCTGTAAAAGTCCTTCTGAACCTCAGTCTCCATTCTTTGCTCTCTTTAATGGTCCTTCTAAACCCCAGTATCCAATCTCTGCTCTCGGTAACAATCCGTCTGCACCTCTGTGTCCAACTTCTGCTCTCTGTAACAGTTCTTCTGCACCCCAATTGCCAACCTCTGCTTTCTGAAACAGTTCTTCTGAACCTCAGACTCCAACCTCTTCTCTCTGTAAGAGACCTTCTAAGCCTCAGTCTGAAACCTCTGCTGTCTGCAACAATCCTTCTAAACCCCAGTCTCCAAACTGTGCTATCTCTAACAATCTTTCTGCACCCCAGTCTCCAACATCTGCTCTCTGTAACAGGTCTTCTGCAACTCAGTCACCAAAGTCTGCTCTCTGTAACAGGCGTTCTGCACCCCAGTCTCCAACCTCTTCTCTCTGCAACAGTATTTCTGCACCCCAGTCTCCAAACTCTGCTCTCTGTAAGATCCTTCTGCACCCCGTTTTCCAAAGTTTGCTCTCTGTAACAGTCATTCTGCACCTCAGTCTCCAACCTCATCCCTCTGCAACGGCCCTTCTGCACCACAATATCCAACCTCTGTTCTCTGCAGCAGTCATTCTGCACCCCAGTCTCAAACATCTGCTCTCTGATACAGTCCTTCTGCACCCCAGTCTCCAATTTCTGCTCTCTGCAACATCTCTTCTGCACCCAGTCATTAAACTGTACTCTCTGTAACTATCCTACTGCACCCCGGTCTCCAAACTCTGCTGTCTGTAGCGATCCTTCTGCACTTCAGTCTCCAACCTCTGCTGTCTGCAATGATCCTTCTGCACCCCTGTCTCCAACGTCTGTTTTCTGCAACAGTGCTTCTGAACCCAGTCTCCAGCCTCTGCTCTCTGTAACATCCTTCTGCACCCCAGTTTCCATACTCTGCTCTCTGTAACATCCTTCTGCACCCCAGTTTCCATACTCTGCTCTAGGGGACATTCCTTCTGCACCCCAGTCTCCACGCTCTGCTCTTTGTAACGGTACTTCTGTACCACAGTCTCCAATCAATATCTGCTCACTGCAACATTTCTTCTGCACCCCAGTCTCCAAACTGTGCTCTCTGTAACTGTCTTTCTGACCCCAGTCTCCAAACTCTGCTCTCTGTAACGATCCTTCTGCACCTCAGTTTCCAACATCTGCTCTCTGCAACGATCCCTCTGCACCCCAGTTTTCAACTTCTGCTCTCTGTTACAGTCCTTTTACACTTCAGTCTCCAACCTCTCCTATCTGTACCAATCCTTCTTCACCTCAGTCTCTAACCTCTGCTCTCTTTAACAGTCCTTCTGCACCCCAGTCTCCAAACTTTGCTCTCTGTAACAGTTCTTCTGCACCCCAATCTCGAAACTCTGCTCTTTGTAACAGTCCTTCTGCACCCTAGTCTCCAACATCTGCTCTCTACAATGGTCCTTCTGCACCAAAGTCTCCAAAGTCTGCTCTCTCTAACAGTCCTTCTGTACCGATGTCTCCAACCTCTTCTCTCTATAACTGTCCTTCTGCACACCAATTGCCAACCTATGCTTTCTGTAACAGTCCTTCTGAACCTCAGATTCCAACCTCTGCTCTCTGTAACAGTCCTTCTAAGCCTCAGTCTGAAACCTCTGCTTTCTGCAACGATCCTTCTGCACCCCAGTCTCCATAATGTGCTTTCTGTAACAATCCTTCTGCACCCCAGTTTCCAAACTCTGCTCTCTGTAACAGGTCTTCTGCACCCCAGTATCCAAACTCTGCTCTCTGTAAGAGGCCTTCTGCACCCCAGTCTCCAACCTCTTGTCTCTGCAAAGATCCTTCTGCACCTCAGTCTCCAACCTCTGTTCTCTGCAATGATCCTTCTGCACCACAGTTTCCAACCTCTGAACTCTGTAACAATCCTTCTGCACCCCAGTCTCCGAAATCTTTTCGCAGCTACAGTACTTCTGCACCCCAGTCTCCAACCTCTGCTCTCTTCAACATTTCTTCTGCACCCAAGTATCTAAACTGTGCTCTCTGTAACTGTCGTACTGCACCCCAGTCTCCAACCTCTGCTCTCTGTAGCGATCCTTCTGCACCTCATTCTCCAACCTCTGCTCTCTGCAATGATCCATCTGTACCCCAGTCTCAATCCTCTTCTCTCTGTAAGAATCCTTTTGAACCCCAGTCTCCAACCTCTCCTCTCGGTAAATGTCTTTCAGCACTTAAGTCTCCAATTCTGCAATCTGTAGGAGTCCTTCTGCACCCCAGTCTCAAAACTCTGTACTCAGAAATGATCTTTCTGCACCTTAGTCTCCAACCTCTGCTCTCCTTATTAGTCCTTCTGCACCCAGTCTCCAACATCTGGTCTCTGCAGGAATCCTTCTTTCCCCAGTCTCCAACCTCTGCTCTCTGCAATGGTCCTTCTATATCCCAGTTTCCAAAATATGCTCTCTGTAACAGTCTTTCTGCACCTCAGTCTCCAAACTCTGCTCTCTGAAACAGTCCTTCTGCACTCCTGTCTCCAACCTCTGCTCTCAGTAACAGTTCTTCTGCACCCCAATCTCTAAACCCTGCTCTCTGTAACACTCCTTCTGCACCCCAGTCTCCACCCTCTACTCTCTGTAAAAGTCCTTCTACACCTCAGTCTCAAACCTCTGCTCTCTCTAAGATCCTTCTGCAACCCATTCTCCAAACGCTGATCTCTGTAAGAGTTTTCTGCACCCCAGTCTTAGTCTGAAACTTTTGCTCTCTGCAACAATCCTTCTAAACAACAGTCTCCAAACTGTGATATCTGTAACAATCCTTCTGCACCCCAGTCTCCAACATCTCCTCTCTGTAACAGGTTTTCTGAAACCCTGTCTCCAAACTCTGGTCTTTGTAACAGGCCTTCTCCACCCCATTCTTTAACCTCTGCTCTCTTCAAAAGTCCATCTACACCCCAGTCTCCAACCTCTGCTCTCTGCAACGATCCTTCTGCATCCCAGTCTCTAACGTCTGCTCTATGTAAGATCCTTCTGCACCCCGTTCTCCGAACTTTGCACTATGTAACAGTAATTCTGCACCTCAGTCTCCAACCTCATCTTTCTGCAACGGCCCTTGTGCACCTCAGTATCCAACCTCTGTTCTCTGCAGCTGTCCGTCTGCACCCCAGGCTACAAACTCTGCTCTGTTTAACAGTCCTTCTGCACCTCAGCCTCCATCCTTTAGTCTCCGTAATGGTCCTTCTGCACCCCAGTCTCCAATCTCTGCTCTCTGTAACAATTTTTCTGCACCTCTGTCTCCAACGTCTGCTCTTTGTAACAGTCCTAATTCACCCCAGTCTCTAATATCTTCTCTCTGAAATGGTCCTTCTGCACCCCAGTCTCCAACCACTTCTCTCTATAACGCTCTTTCAGCACCCCAATTTCCAACCTCTGCTCTCTGTGACAGTCCTTCTAAGCCTCAGACTGAAAATTCTGCTCTCTGCAACAATCCTTCTAAACAACAGTCTCCAAACTGTGCTATCTGTAACAATCCTTCTGCACCCCAGTCTCCAACATCTGCTCTCTGTAACAGGTTTTCTGCAACCCTGTCTCCAACTGCTACTCTCTGTAAAAGGCCTTCTGAACCCCATTCTATGGTTGCTGGATCAGGTCTTTTGCACACCAGTATCCTAACTCTGCTCTCTGTAACAGTCCTTCTGTACCTCAATCTCAAAACTCTGCTCTCTGTAACGGTCCTTCTTCAACTCAGTCTCCAACGTCAGCTTTTTGTATCAGTTCTTCTGCATCCCAGTCTCCAACCTCTGCTCTCAGTAAGAGTCCTTCTGCAACCCAGTCTCCAACTTCTGCTCTCTTCAACATTTCTTCTGCACCCAAGTCTCAATTGGAGCTCTCTGTAACTGTTCTTCTGCACCCCAGTCTTCAACCTCTCTTCTCGGTAACGATGTTTCTGCACCACAGTCTGAAACCTCTGCTCTCTTCAAGGATGCTTCTGACCCTCATAATCCAACCTCTGCTCTTCGCAATGATCCTTCTGCAACCAAGTCTACAACTGCTGCTCTCTGTAAGAGTCCTTCTGCACTTCAGTCTCCAAACTCTGCTCTCTGTAACAATCCTTCTGCACCTCAGTCTCCATTCTCTGCTATCTGTAACAATTCATCAGCACACCAGTCTCCAACCTCTGTTCTCTGTAACAGGTCTTCTGCACCACAGTCTCGAAACTCTGCACTCTGTAACAGGACTAATGCACCCCAGTCTCCAACCTCTTCTCTCTGCAATGATCCTTCTTCACCTCAGTCTCCAAACACTGCTCTCTGCAATGGTTCTTCTGCACCCAGTCTCCAACCTCTCCTCTCTGTAAGATCCTTCTTCACACCGGTCTCCAAACTTTGCTCTATATAACAGTACTTCTGCACCTCAGTCTCCAAACTCTGCTCTCTGCTATGGTCCTTCTACACCCCAGTGTCCAACCTCTGTTCTCTTCAATAGTCCTTCTGCACCCCAGGCTCCAAATGCTGCTCTCTGTAACAGTTCTTCTGTACCGCAGTCTCCAACCTCTGCTGTCTGTAACCTTCCTTCTGCACCCCAGTCTCCAAACTCTCTTTTCCATATCAGTTATTCTGCACCCCAGCCTACAAATTCTTCTCTCTGTAACTGTCCTTCTGCACCTCACTCTCCAACCTCTGCTCTTTTCAACAGTTCTTCTGCACCCCAGTCTCCAAGCTCTTCTCTCTGCAAAAGTCCTTCTACACCCCAGTCTCCAAACTCTGCTCTCTGTCACGATCCTACTGCACCCCAGTTTCCAACCTCTGCTCTCTTCTACAGTCCATCTTCACCCCAGTCTCAAACCTCTGCTCTCTGCAACATTTCTTTTGCACCCCAGTCTCCAACCAGTGCTCTCTACAACTGTCCTGCTAAACCCCAGTCTCCAACCTCTGCTCTCTGTAGCGATACTTATGCATCTAAGTCTCCAACCTCTGCTCTCTTTAACAGTCCTTCTGCACATCAGTGTCCAAACTCTGCTCTCTGTAAAAATTCTTCTTCACCTCAGTCTCCAAACTCTGTTCTCTGTAACAGGCCTTCTGCACCCTAGTCTTCAACCTCAGCTCTATGTAACGATCTTTCTGCACCTCAGTCTCCAAACTCTGCTCTCTGTAACAGACCTTCTGCACCCCATTCTCCAACATCTGCTGTCTGTAACAGTTCTTCTCGTCACCAATCTACAAAATCTGCTCTCTGTAAGGCTCCTTCTGCACCCCAGTCTCCATCCTCTGCTCTCTGTAACTCTCCTTCTGCACCACAGTCTCCATCCTCTGCTCTCTGTAGGAATCCTTCTGCATCCCAGTCTCCAACCGCTCCTCTCTGTAACAGTCCTACTGCACCTCAGTCTCCAACCTCTGCTCTCTGTAATGAACTTTCAGCACCTCAATCTCCAACTGCTGCTCTCTGTAACAGGCCTTCTGATCCCCATTCTCCAACCTATGCTTTCTGGATCAGTCCTTTTGCAAACCAGTATCCTACATCTGCTTTCTGTAACAATTCTTCTGCACCTGAGTCTCCAACCTCTGCTCTCTGAAACGGTCCGTCTGCACCCCAGTCTCCAAACTCTGTTCTCTGCATCAGTCCTTCTGTAACCCAGTATCCAACCTCTGCTCTCTGAAACAGTCCTTTTGTACCACAGTCTCGAAACTCTGCTCTCTGTAACGGTCCTTCTGCACCCCAGTCTCCAACCTCTGCTCTCTGCAACAGTTTTTCTGCACCCCAGGCTCCAACCTCTGCTGCCTGCAAAAGTCTTTCTGCACCCCAGTCTCCAAATTCTGCTATCTGAAACAGTCCTTCGGCACCCTAGTCTTCAACCTTTGCTCTCTGTAACAATTTTTCTCTACGTCAGTCTCCAACCTCTACTCTCTGTAACAGTCCTCCTGCATCTCAGTCTCCAACCTCTGCTCTCTGCAATAGTCCTTAAGCATCGCTGTCTCAAATTCTGGTCCCTGCAACAGTCGTTCTACACCCCAGTATCAAACCTCTGCTATCTGCAACAGTCCTTCTGCACCTTAGTCTCCAACCTCTGCTCTCTGCAACGAACCTTCTGCACCCCAGTCTCTAACATCTGCTCTCTGCAACAGTCCTTCTGCCCCTCAGTCTGAAAACTCTGCTCTCTGCAACGATCCTTCTTAAACTCACTTCACAAACTCTGATCTCTGCAATGGTCCTTCTGAACCCCAGTATTCAACTTCTGCTCTCTGTAACAATTCTTCTGCACCTCAGTCTCCAACATCTTCTCTCTGAAAAAGTCCTTCTGCACCCCAGTATCTAACATCTGCTCTATGCAACAGTCCTTCTGCACCTCAGTCTCTAACCTCTACTCTCTGTAACAGTGCTTCTGCACCTCAGTCTCCAACATTTGCTCTTTGTAAGATTCTTCTGGAACTCAGTATCCAAACTCTGTTTTCCAGTCTCAATACACTGCTTTTCTCAAAGATCCTTCTGCACCCCAGTCTCCTTCCTCTGCTCTCTGCAACAGTCCTTGTCCACCCAAGTCTCCAATCTCTGCTCTCTGTAACACTCCTTCTGCACCTCAGTGTGAAAACTTTGTTCTCTGCAAAGATCCTTCTGCACCCCAGTCTCAAAACTCTGCTCTCTGTAACAGTCCTTCTGCACCCCAGTCTCCAACCTCTGCTCTCTGTAACAGGCCTTTTGCACACCATTCTCCAAACTCTGCTCTCTGTAATAGTGCTTCTTTACCTCAGTATACAAACTCTGCTCTCTGCAACAGTCCGTCTGCACCCCAGTCTCCAAACTCTTCTTACTGTATCACTCCATCTGCACCACAGTCTCCAAATTCTGCTCTCTGTAAGATCCTTTTGCACTACAGTTCCCAAACTCTGCTGTCTGTAACATTTCTTCTCCACCCCAGGTTTTAACCTCTGTTTTTTGCAAGTGTCCTGCGGCACCCGGTCTCCAACCTCTGTCTTCTGCAACAGTCCTTGTGGTCCTCAGTCTCCAAACTCTGCTCTCCGTAATGGTCTTTCAGCACGCAAGTCTCCAAACTCTTCTTTCTGTATCAGTCCTTTTGAACCTCAGTCTCAAACCTCTGCTCTCTTTATCTATACTGCTGCACCTCAGTCTCCAAACTCTGCTCTCTTTAATAGTCCTTCTGCACCCAGTCTTCAACATCTGCTCTCTGCAAAGATCCGTCTTCTCCCCTGACTCCAACCTCTGCTCTCTGCATTGGTCCTTCTACATCCCAGTCTCCAACCTCTGATCTCTGTATGAGTCCTTCTGCACCACAGTCTCCAAACGCTGCTCTCTTCAAAAGTCCTTATGCACCCAAGTCTCCAAACTCTGCTGTCTGCAACATTTCTTCTGCACCCCAGTCTCCAACCTGTGCTCTCTGTAACAGTCCTTCTGCACCCCAGTCTCCAACATCTGCTCTCTGCAATGATCCTTCTTCTACCCAGTCTCCAAACTCTGTTCTCTGTAAAAGTCCTTTTGTATCGCAGTCTCAAACATCTTCTCTCTGCAAAGATCTTTCTACACCTCAGTCTCCAAACTCTGCTCTCTGTAAAAATCCTTCTGCACCTCAGTCTCAAAATACTACTCTCTGCAAAAGTCCTTCAGCACCCAAGTCTCCAAAACCTTCTCAGTGCAACAGTCTTTCTTCACCCCAGTCTTCAACCTCTGCTCTGTGTAACAGTCCTTCTGCACCCCAGTCTCCAACCTCTGCTCTCTGTAACAATCTTTCTGCACCCCAGTCTTTAACCTTTGCTCTCTGTAACAGTCCTTCTGCACCATATTTTCCACCTCGGCTCTCTGTTACAGTCTTTGTATACCACAGTTTCAAACTTCTGCTCTCTGTAACAGTCCCTCTGCACATCAATTTCCAAACTCTGCTTTCTGTAACAGTCCTTTTGCACCTCAGTCACCAAACTCTGCTCTCTGTAACCGTCCTTCTGTACCTCAGTCTCCAACCTCTGCTCTCTGTAGCAGTCCTTCTGCACCTCAGTCTGAAACCTCAGGTATTTGCACGATCCTTCTGCACCCCAGTCTCCAACCACTGCTCTCTGTAACAGTCGTCCAGCACCTCAGTCAACAACCTCTGGTCTCTGTAAGATCCTTCTGCAACCCAGCCTCAAAATTCTGCTCTCTATAACAGTCCTTCTTCAAACCAGTCTCCAACGTCTGCTCTCTGTTGCAGGCCTTCTTCACCCAAGTCTCCAAACTCTGCTCTCTGAATAAGTCCTTCGGCACGCCAGTTTCCAACCTTTGCTCTCTGTAAATGTCCTACTGCACCCCAGTCTCTCACCTCTGCTTTCTATATCCTAATTTTTCACCCCAGTCTCGAACGTGTGCGCTGTATAACAGTCCTTCTGCGTCTCAGTCTCCAACCTCTGCTCTCTGCAACAGTCATTCTGGACCCCACTCTCCAACCTCTGCTTTCTGCAAAATTTTTTCTGCACCCCAGTCTCCAAACTGTGCTCTCTGTAACAGTCCTACTGGACCCCAGTTTCCCACCTCTTATCACTGTAACGATCCTTCTGTACCCCAGTCTCCACTTTGCTCTCTGCAATGATTCTTCTGAAACTGAGTCTCCAATTTTGCTCTCTTCAACGATCCTTCTGCACTCCACTCTCCAACCTATGTTCTCTGTATGATCCTTCTGAAATAAAGTCTTCAACCTCTGCTCTCTGCAACATTTCTTCTGCACCCCAGTCTCTGAACCCTTTTCTCTGCAATAGTCCTTCTGCACTCCAGTCTCCAAACTCTGCTCTCTGTAATGATCCTTCTGCACCTCAGTCTCCAACCAATGCTTTCTGTAACAGGTCTTCTGCACTGCAGTTTCCAACCTCTGCTCTCCATAACAGTTTTTCTGCACCCCAGTCTCCAAGCTCTAATCTCTGTTATAGTCCTGCTGCACCCGAATCAAACCTCTGCACTCTGTTACAATCCTTCTGAACCACAGTTTCAAAACTCTGCTCTGTTTAACAGTTCTTCTGAACCAGAATCTCCAAACTCTGCTCTCTGTAACACGCCTTATGAAACCCAGTCTCCATCCTCTCCTCTCTGTAAGAATCCTTCTGCACCCCAGTCTCCAACCTCTGCTCTCTGTAAAAGTCCTTCTGCACCGCAGTCTCCAACCTCTGCTCTCTGTAACAGTCCTTCTGCACCCCAGTCTCCAACATCTGCTCTCTGCAATGATCTATCTTTTCCCCAGGCTCCAACTTTTGCTCTCTGCAATGGTCCTTCTGCACCCCAGTCTCCAAACTCTGCTTTCTGTAATAGTCCTTCTATACCACAGTCTCCAAACTCTTATATCTGTAACGGTCCTTCTGCACGCCAATTGCCAAACTCTTCTTTCTATAACAGTGCTTCTGCACCTCAGACTCCATCTTATGCTCTCTGTAACAGACCATCTGCACCTCAGTCTGAAACCTCTGCTCTCTTAAACGATCCTTCTGTACCCCAGTCTCCGAAATGTGCTATCTGTAATAGTCCTTCTGCACCCCAGTCTCCAACCTCTGCTCTCTGTAAGATACTTCTACAACTCATCTCCAACCTCTGCTCTCTGTAACAGTTCATATGCACCCCAGTATCCAACCTATGCTCTCTGTAACAACCTTAGGCATCTAATTCTTCAACTAGAGCTCTCTGCATTGGTCCTTCTGAACCCCAGTCTCCAAAATCTGTTCTCTGAAACAGTCTTTTTGCACCACAGTCTCCAAAGTCTGCTTTCTGTATCAGTTCTTTTGTATCCCAGTCTCCAACATCTACTCTCTGTAACAGTCGTTCTGCACCTCAGTCTACAACCTCTGCTCTCCGTAACTGTCCTTCTAAAACCTAGTCTCCAACCTCTACTCTCTGAAACATTTCTTCTGCACCCCAGTCTCCAATCTGTGCTCTCTGTAACTGTCCTTCTGCACCCCAGTCTCCAACTTCTGCTCTCTGTAAGTATCGTTCTCCACCATAGTCTCCAAACTCTGTTCAACTCAACGATCATTCCGCACCTCAGTCTCCAACCTCTTTTCTCTGCAACGATCCTTCTGCACCCCAGTCTTCAACCACTGGTGTCTGTAACAGTCCTTATGCAGCTCAGTCTCTAACCTATATTCTCTGTAAGATACTTCTGCACACCAGTCTACAACATCTGCTCTCTGCAATGATCCTTTAGAACCCTAGTCTCCAACCTCTGCTTCCTGTAACAGTCCTTCTGTACAGCAGTCTCCAAACTCTGCTCTCTGTAACGGTCCTTCTACACTCCAGTCTCCAAACTTTACTTTCTGTATTAGTCTTTCTGCACCCAAGTCTCCAATCTCTGCTCTCTGTAACAGTTCTTCTGCACCTTAGTCTCCAAACTCTGCACTCTGCAACAGTCCTATGCACACCAGTCTCCACCCTCTGCTCTCGGTAACAGTTCTTCTGCACCCCAATCTCCAAACTCTGCTCTCTGTAACACTCCCCTGCACTCCAGTCTCCACCCTGTGATCTCTGTAACAATTCGTCTGGACATAAGTCTCCAACCTCTGCTCTCTACAACGTTCCTTCTGCTCCTCAGTCTCCAAACTCTGCTCTCTGTAAGATCCTTCTGCAACCCATTCTCCAAACGCTGCTCTCTGTAACAGTCTTCTGCAACCCAGTATCCAACCTCTGTTCTCTGCAGCTGTTCTTCTGCACCCCAGGCTACAAACTCTGTTCTCTGTATCAGTCCTTCTGCACCCCAGTCTCCAAACTCTACTTTCCGTATCAGTTATTCTGCACCCCAGTCTAAAACCTCTGCTCTCTGTAACAGTCCTTCTGCAACTCAAT
Source organism: Ictidomys tridecemlineatus (assembly GCF_052094955.1). NCBI lineage: Eukaryota > Metazoa > Chordata > Mammalia > Rodentia > Sciuridae > Ictidomys > Ictidomys tridecemlineatus. Next base: position 227,673 of record NW_027522827.1, on the reverse strand, counting down.
CTCCAACCTCTTCTCTCTGCAACAGTCCTTCTGCACCCCATTCTCTAACCTCTACTCTCTGCAAACGTTATTTTCTAGTATCCAACATCTTCTTTCTGCAATGATCCTTCCGCATCTTAGTCTCTAATGTCTGCTCTCTGCAACAGTCCTTCTACACCCCAGTCTCCAACCTCTGCTGTCTGCTACAGTCCTTCTGCACCCCAGTCTTCAACCTCTGATCTTTGCAACAGTATTTCTGCTCCCCAGTCTCCAACTTCTGTTCTCTGTAACAATTTTTCTGAACATCAGTCCCCAAACTCTGCTCTCTGCAATCATCCTTCTGCACCCCATTCTCGAACCTCTCCTCTCTATAGCAATCGTTTTGCATCCCAGTCTCCAACCTCTGCTCTCTGCAACGATCCTTTTGCAACCCAGTCTCCAACCTCAGTTCTCTGCAAAAAATCTTTCTGCACCCCAGTCTCCAACATCTGCTCTCTGTAACAGTCCTTCTTCACCTCAGTCTGAAAACTCTGTACTGTGCAATGATCCTTCTGCACCCAAGTCTACAAACTCTGCTTTCTGTAACAGTCCTTCTTCATCTCACCTCTCAACAGTCCTTCTGTACTTCATCTCACCTCTCAACAGTCCTTCTGTACTGCAGTCTCCAAACTGTGCTCTCTGCAACGGTCCTTCTGCACCCAATTCACCAACCTCTGTTTTCTGCAAGAGTCCTTCAGCACCTCAGTCTCCAAAATCTGCTTCCTGCAACAATCCTTCTGCACCTTAGTCTACAAATTCTGCTGTCTGAAACAGTTCTTCTGAACCCCAGTATCCAACATCTACTCTCTTAAACACTCCTTCTGCACCCCAGTCTCCAACCTCTGCTCTCTGTAACATTCCTTCTGTACTGCTATCTTCAACCGCTGTTCTCTGTAAGGATCCTTCTGCACCCCAGTCACCAACTTCTACTTTCTGTATCAGTCCTACTGCACCCCAGTCTCCAAACTCTGCTCTTAGTAACAGTCCTTCTGTACCTCAGTCTCCAACCTCTGCTCTCTGCAAAAGCTTTTCTTCATCCCAGTCTCCAACATCTGCTGCCTGCAAAAGTCCTTCTACACCCCAGTCTCCAACCTCTGCTATCTGCAACAGTCCTTCCGCACCCCAGTCTCCAAAATCTGCTCCCTGTAACAATCCTTCTGTACCTCAGTCTCCAACCTCTACTCTCTGTAACAGTCCTTCATCATCTCAATCTCCAAACTCTGCTCTCTGCAACAGTCCTTTAGAACCGCTGTCTCAAATTCTTGTCCCTGCAACAGTCTTTCTACACCCCAGTCTCCAACCTCTGCTATCTGCAACAGTCCTTCTGCACATTAGTCTTTAACCTCTGGTCTCTGCAATGAACCTACTTCACCCCAGTCTCCAACATCTGCTCTCTGCAACAGTTCTTATGCACCTCAGTCTGAAAACTCTGCTCTCTGCAACGATCCTTCTTCACCTCAGTTTCCAAACTATCATCTCTGCAATGGTCCTTCTGAACCCCAGTATCCAACCTCTGCTCTCTGTAACAATCCTTCTGCACCGCAGTCTCCAACATCTGCTCTCTGAAAAAGTCCTTCTGCACCCCAGTCTCCAACATGTGCTCTCTGCAACAGTCGTTCTGCACCTCAGTCTAAAAACTCTGCTCTCTGAAACGATCCTTATGCACCCCAGTCTCCAAACTCTGCACTCTGAAACAGTCATTATCCACCCCAGTTTCCAACCTCTGCACTCTGTAACAGTCCTCCTGTAGTGTAGTCTCCAAAATCTCCTCTCTGTAACGGTCCTTCTGCACCCCAGTCTCTAACCTCTGCTTTCTGTATCATTCCATCTGCACACCAGTCTCATACCTCTGCTCTCTGTAACAGTCCTTCTCCACATCAGTCTCCAAACTCTGCTGTCTGCAACAGTCCTTCTGCAACAAAGTCTCAAACCTCTGCTCCGTGCAACAGTCCTTCTGCACCCCTTCTCCAAACTCTGTTCTCTGTAACAGTCCTTCTGCACCCCAGTCTCCTTCCTCAGCTGTCTGCAACAGTCCTTCTTCACATCTGTCTCCAAACTCTGCTCTCTGTAACAGTCCTCCTGTAGTGCACTCTCAAAAATCTGCTCTATGTAACGGTCCTTCTGCACCCCAGTCTCCAATCTCTGCTCTCTGTAACAGTCCTTCTGCACCTCAGTTTCCAAACTCTGCTCTCTGTAACAGTCCTTCTGCACCCCAGTCTCCAAACTCTGCTTACTGTATCAGTCCATCTGCACCACAATTTCCAAAACCTGCTCTCTGTAAGAGTCTTTTTTCACCTCAGTCTACAAACTCTGCTGTCTGCAACAGTTCTCCTGCACCCCAATCTCCAACATCTTCTCTCTGCAACAGACCTTCTGCCCCAAATCTTAAACCTCTGCCTCTGTAACAGTCCATCTGTAACCCAGTCTCCAACTTCTGCTATCTGCAACAGTCCTTCTACACACCAATGTGAACCTGTGCTCTTCACTACAGTCCTTATACACCCCAGTGTCCAGCCTCTGCTCTCTGCAACAGACCCTCTGCAACCCAGTCTCCAACCTCTGCTCTCCTTAACAATCCTTCTGCACCTCAGTCTCCAACCTCTGCTATCTGCAATGATCCTTCTGCAACTCAGTCTTCAAAAACTACTCTCTGTAAATGTACTTCTGAACCCCTTATCCAAACTCTGCTCTCCATAACAGGCCTTCTGCACCCCAGTCTCCAAACACTGTTCTTTATAACAATCCTTCTACATCCCAGTCTCAAAATTTTGCTCTCTACAACGATCCTTCTGCACCCTATTCTCCAATCTTTGCTCTATGTAACAGGCCTTTTGCACCCAAATCTCGCACCTCTACTCTCTGTAACAGTCCTCATTCACCTTAGTTTTCAACCTCTGCTCTCTGCAACAGTCCTGCTGTACCACAGTCTCCAAACTCCTTCTGCAACCCTGTCTCCAAATTCTGCTGTCTGTAACAGTCCTTCTTCACCCCAGTGCCAACCTCTGCTCTGTGTACCAGGCCTTTTGCACCCCATTCTCCAATCTCTGCTCTCTGCAACAGTCCTTCTGCACCGGAGATTCCAAACTCTGCTTTCTGTATCAGTCCATCTGCACCCCAGTCTCCAAACTCTGCTCTCTGTAACAGTCCTTCTGCACCTCAGTCTACAAACTCTGCTCTCTGCAACAGTCTTTCTGCAACCCAGTCTCCAACATCTGCTCTCCGCAACAGTCCTTCTGCACCAAAGTCTCAAAACTCTGTCTCTGTAACACTCCTACATAAAGGCAGTCTAGAACCTCTACTCTCTGCAACAGTGCTTCTGCACCAAAATCTCAAACCTGTGCTCTCTGGAACAGTCCTTCTACACCCCATGTCCAGCCTCTGCTCTCTGCAGCAGTCCCTCTGCAACCCAGTCTCCAAACTCCACTCTCTGTAACGGTCCTTCTGCACCTCATTCTCCAAACTCTACTCTCTGTAAAACTACTTCTGCACCCCTTCACCAAACGCTGCTCTCCGTAACAGGCCTTCAGCACCACACTCTCCGACATCTTTTCTCTATAAAAATCCTTCTGCACCCCAGTCTCCAACCTCTGTTCTCTACAACTTTTCTTCTGCACCCCAGTCTTCAACCACTGCTCTCTGCAACAGTCCTTCTGCACCCCAGTCTCCAACATGTGCACTCTGCAAAATCCTTCTGCACCTCAGTTTGAAAACTCTGTTCTCTGAAACGATCCTTCTGCACCCTAGTCTCCAACCTCTGCTCTTTGTAACAGTCCTGCTGCACTTTGGTCTACAACCTCTACTCTCTGTAAGATCCCTGTGCAACCTTTTTTAAAAACTCTGCTCTCTGTAACAGTTTTTCTGCACCTCAGTCTCAAACCTCTGCTCTCTGCAAAAGTCCTTCTACACCCCATTCTCTAACCTCTGTTCTCTGCAACAGTCCTTCTGAACCAGAATCTCCAACCTCTGCTCTCTGCAACAGTCCTTCTGTACCCTAGTCCCCAACTTATGCTCTCTGTAAGGGTCCTTCTGTACAGCAGTCTACAAACTATGCTCTCTCTAACGGTCCTTCTGCACCCCAGTTTTCAACCTCTGCTCTCTGTATCAGTATTTCTGCACTTCAGTCTCTAAACTCTGCTCTCTGTAACATTCCTTCTGCACCTCAGTCTCCAACCTCTGCTCTTTGCGACAGTTCTTCTGCACCCCAGTCTCCAACCCATGCTCTCTACATTAGTTCTTCTGCACCCCAGTCTCCAACCTCTGCACTCTGAAACAGTCCTTCTCAACCCCAGTCTCCAACCTCAGCTACTGTAACAGGCCTCCTCTACTGCGGTCTCCAAATTCTGCTCTCTGTGATTTTCCTTATGAACCACAGTCTCCGACCTCTGCTTTCTCTATCAGTCATTCTGCACCCCAGTCTCCAACCTGTGCATCTCAGTCTTCAAACTCTGCTCTCTGCACCATTCCTTCTGCACCCAATCTCCAAACTCTGCTCCCTCCAACAGTCCTTTTACAAGCAATCTTCAACCTCTGCAATCTGAAGCAGTCTTTCTGCACCCCAGTCTCCAACCTCTACTCTCTGTAACAGTTGTTCTACACCGCAGTATCCAATCTCTGCTCTCAGTAAGAGTCCTTCTGCAACCCAGTCTCCAACTTCTGCTCTCTGTTAGATCCTTCTGAACCCCAATCTCCAAACTCTGCTCTCTATAAGAGTCCTTCTGCACTCCAGTCTCCAAGCTCTACTCTCTGCAAAAGTCAATTTGAACCCCAGTCTCCAAACTCTGCTCTCAGTAATATCCATCTGAACCCCAGTATCCAACCTCTGATCTCTGTAACGGTCCTTCTGCACCCCAGTCTTCTAACTCTGCTCTCTGTAAGATCCTTCTATACCCCAGTCTCCAACCTCTGCTCTCTGCAACAGTCCTTCTGCACAACAGTCTCAAACCTCTGCGCTCTGTAACAGTTTTTCTATACTAAAGTCTCCAAACTCTGGTATCTGTAACGGTTCTTTTGCACCCCAATTTCCAACCTCTGCTTTCTGTAACAGTCCTTCTGCACCTAAGTCTCCAAACTCTGCTCCCTGTACCAGGCGTTCTGCACCCCAGTCTTCAAAATCTGCTCTCTCAAAGGATTCTTCTGCACGCCAGTGTCCAACCACTGCTCTCTGCAATGATCCAACTGCATCCGAGTCTCCAAACTCTGATCTCTGCAACAGTCCTTCTGCACCGCAGTCTCCAAATTCTGCTCTCTTTAAGACCAATCTGAACCGAGTCTCCAAAGTCTGCTCTCTGCAACAGTCCTTCAGCACCACATTCTCCAACCTCTGCTCAATGTAACAGTCCTTCTGCACCCCAGTCTCCAAACTCTGCTCTCTTTAAGATTCTTTTTACACATCAGACTCCAAACTCTGCTCTCTGCAACAGTCCTTCTGCACTCCAGTCTCCAAACTCTGCTCTCTGCAACACTCTTTCTGCACTCCAGTCTCCAAACTCTGCTCTCTTCAACGATCCTTCTGGACACCAGTCTCCAACCTCTGCTCTCTGTAACAATCCTTCTGCACAACAGTCTCCAAACGCTGCTCGCTGTAAGATCCTTCTGCACTCCAGTTTCCAAACTCTACTCTCTGTAGCATTCCTTCTCCACCCCAGTCTTTAACCTCTGCTTTCTGCAAGTGTCCTGCGGCACCCCAGTCTCCACACTCTGTCCTCTGCAAAGTCCTTCTGCTCCCCAGTCTCCAACCTCTACTCTCCGTAACGGTACTTCAGCACCCCAGTCTCAAAACTCTGCTTTCTGTATCAGTCCTTCTGAACCTCAGTCTCAATCTCTGCTCTCTGTATCTCTCTTTCTGCACATCAGTCTCCAACCTGTGCTCTCTGTAACATTCCTTCTACACCCCAATTTCCAACCTCTGCTTTCTGTAACACTCCTTCTGCACCTCAGTCTCCAACCAGTGCTCTCTGTAACATTCCTTCTGCACCCCAGTCTCCAACATCTTCTCTCTGTAACAGTTTTTCTATACCGCAGTCTACAAACTCTTGTCTCTTAACGGTCCTTCTGCACCCCAATTTCCAACCTCTGCTTTCTGTAACAATCCTTCTGCACCTCAGTCCCCAATCTCTGCTCTCTGTAACAGTCCTTCTGCACCCCAGTCTCCAACCACTGCTCTCTGTAACAGTCCACCTGCACCTCAGTCTTCAACCTCTCCTGTAACAGGCCTTCTGAACGTCAGTCTCCAAACTCTTCTCTCTGTAGCAGGCCTTCTGGACCCCAGTCTTCAAAATCTGCTCACTGCAACGATCCTTCTGCACCCTAGTTTCCAAAATCAGCTCTCTGAAATGATCTAACTTCACCCTACTCTCCAACCTCTGATGTCTACAACAATCCTTCTGCACCTCAGTCTCCTAATTCTTCTGTCTGTAAGATGCTTCTGCAAACCTGCATCCAATTTCTGCTCTCTGTAACAGTCCTTCTGCACCCCAGTCTTCTACCTCTGCTCTCCTAACAGTCCTTCTGCACCTCAATCTCCCAAATCTGCTCTCTGTAAGATCTTTTTGCAACCAAGTATTTAAACTTTGCACTCTGCAACAGTCCTTCTGCACAACAGTCTCCAACCTCTTCTCTCTGAAATCATTCTTCTCCACCCCAGTCTCCAACTTCTGCTCTCTGCAACAGTACTTTCGCACCGCAGTCTCCAAACTCTGCTCACTGTAACAGTCCTTTTTTCACCCCAGTCTCCAAACTCTGCTCTCTGCAATGATCCTTCTGAAACCCAGTCTTTAACGTCTGCTCTCTGCAACAGTCCTTCTGCACCACAGTCCTCAATCTCTGCTCTCTGTAAGATCCTTCTGCACTCCAGTTTCCAAACTCTGCTCTCTGTAACATTCCTACTCCAAACCAGTCTTCAACCTCTGTCCTCTGCAACAGTCCTTCTGCTCCCCAGTGCTCCGAGATCTGCTCTCTGTAACAGTCCTTCTGTACCGCAGTCTCCAACCTCTGCTCTTCGTAACAGTCCTTCTACACCCCAGTCTCCAACCTCTGCTTTCTGTATCAGTATGTCTGAACCCCAGTCTCGAACCTCTGTTCTCTGTATCTATCTTTCTGCACCTCAGTATCCAACCTGTTCTCTCTGTAACACTACTTCTGCACCCCAGTCTCCAACATCTGCTCTCGATAACAATCCTATATCACAGTCTCCAACCTCTGATCTCTGTAAAAGTCCTTCTGCAACCCAATTTCCAAACTCTGCTTCCTGTAACAGTCCTTCTGCACCTGAGTCTCCAAGCTCTGCTCTCTGTAACACTCCTTCTACACCTCAGACTCCAACCTCTGTTCTCTGTAACAGTCCTTATGCACCTCAGTCTGAAAACTGCTCTGTGCATGATCATTTTGCACCCAGTCTTCAACCACTGCTCTCTGTAACAGTCAAGCTACACGTCAGTCTGCAACCTCTGCTCTATGTAAGATCCTTCAGCAACCAAGACTCTGCTCTCTGTAATAGTCTTTCTATACCGCAGTCAACAACTTCTGCTTTCTGTAAGGCTCCTTCTGCACCCTAATTTCCAACCTCTGCTTTCTGTAACAGTCCTTCTGCACGTCAGTCTCCAATATCTGCTCTCTGTAAGTTCCTTAAGCAAACCAGTCTCCAAATTCTGCTCTTTGTAACAGTCCTTCTGCACCCCAGTCTCCAACCTCTCTTCTCTGTAACAGGCCTTCTGCACGCCAGTCTCAAAACTCTGCTCTCTATAGCAGGCCTTCTGCACGCCAGTTTCCATCCTATGCTCTCTGCAACGATCCTTCTGCACCCCAGTCTCGAACTTTTGCTCTCTTCAATGATCCTACTGCACCCCAGTTTCCAACCTCTGATCTATGCAAAAGTCCTTCTGCACCTCAGTTTCCAAATTCTGCTCTCTGTAAGATCCTTCTGCACCCCTGTCTCCAACCTCTGCTCTGTGTAACAGTCTTTCTGCACACCAGTCTCCAACCTCTGCTCTCCTCAAGAGTCATTCTGCACCCCAGTCTCCAAACTCTGCTCGCTGCAACAGTCCTTCTGCACCCTAGTTACCAACATCTGCTCTCTGCTACAGTATTTCTGCACCTCAGTCTTCACCCTCTGCTCTCTGTAACAGTCCTCCTGTACTGCAGTATCCAAACTCTGCTCTCTGTAACGGTCTTTCCGCACCCCAGACTCCAATCTCTGCTTTCTGTATCAGTCCTTCTGTACCCCAGTCTCCAAACTCTGCTCTCTGAACGAGTCCTTCTGCATCTAAGTCTCAAACCTCTGATCTCTTTAGAGTCATTCTGCAACTCAGTCTCCAAATTCTGCTCTCTGAAAGATCCTTCTGCACCCCTGTATTTAACCTCTGCTCTCCTAAACTCTCCTTCTGCACCCGAGTCTCCAAATTCTGCTCTCTGTAACAGGAGTGCCGCACCTCAGTCTCCAACCTCTGCTCCCTGCAACAGTCCTTCTGCACCCCAGTCTCCAACCTCTGCTTTCTACAACAGTTCTTCTGGACCCTAGTTACCAACATCTGCTCTCTGCAACAGTCCTTCTGCACTCCAGGCTCCAACATCTGCTCTCTGCCACGGTCATTCTGCACCTCAGTCAAAAAACTCTGCTCTCTGCAAGACCCTTCCGCACACCTATCTCCTACCTCTGCTCTCTGTAACAGTCCTTCTGCACCTCAGTCTCCTAACTCTGCCCTCTGTTTCATCCTTCTGAAAACAAGTCTTTAAATTCTGCACTATTTAACAGTCCCTCTGCACAACAGTCTCCAAACTCTGCTCTCTTAAACAGAACTTCTGCGACCCAGTCTCCAAACTCTGCTCTGTGTAACAGGCCTTCTTCACCCCAGTCCCCAACCTCTTCTCTCTGCAACGATCGTTCTCCACCTCAGTCTCCAACCTCTGATCTCTGCAACTGTCCTTTTGCACCCCAGTCTCTGAACTCTGCTCTTTGTAAGATCCATCTGAACCCCAGTCTCCAACCTCTGCTCTCTGTAACAGTCCTTCTTCACCCCAGTCTCCAAACTCTTCTCTCTGTAAGAGTCCTTCTGCACTCCAGTCTCCAAACTCTGCTATCTGTAACAGTCCTTCTGAACCTCATTCTCCAAACTCTTCTCTCTTCAACAGTCTTTCTTCTCCCCAGTCTCTGAGATCTGCTGTCTGTTACAGTCCTTCTGTACCGCAGTGTCCAACCAGTGCTCTCAGTTTCGGTTCTTCTACACCCTAGTCTCCAAACTCTGCTTTCTGTATCAGCCTGTCTGAATCCCAGTATCCAACCTCTGTTCTCTGTATTTATTCTTCCGCACCTCAGTCTCCAACTTGTGCTCTCTGTAAGAGTCCTTCTGCATCCCAGTCGCCAACATCTGCTCAAGGTAACAGTCCTAAACCGCAGTCTCCAAACTCTGCTCTCTTTAACAGTACTTCTGCAAACCAATTTCCAACCTCTTCTTCCTGTAACAGTCCTTCTGCACCTCAGTCTCCAAACTATGCTCTCTGCAACAGTCCTTCTACACCCCACTCTCCAACATCTGATCTCTGCAACAGTCCTTATGCATTACAGTCTGAAAACTCTGCTGTCTGCAACGAATCTCCTGCACCCCAGTCTCCTACCTCAGGTTTCTGTAACAATCCTTCTGCACCTCAGTCTCTAACCTCTGCTCTCTGTAAGATCCATCTCAACTCCAGTCTCTTACCTCTGCTCTCTGTAACAGTTCTTCTACACCTGTCTCCAACGTCTTCTCTCTGCAACAATTCTTCTTCACCCCAGTCTCCAACATCTGCTCTCTGTAACAGTCTTTCTGCACCTCAGTCTCCAAACTCTGCTCTCTGCAACAACCTTCTGCACCCCAGTCTGCAAACTCTGCTCTCTGCAAGGATCTTTCTGGACCGCAGTCTCCAACATCTGCTCTCTGCAACAGTCCTTCTGCACCACAGTCTCCAACCTGTGCTCTCTGTAAGATCTTTCTGCACTCCAGTTTCCAAACTCTGCTCCCTAACATTCCTTCTAGACCCCAGTCGCCAACCTCTGCTTTCTGCAAGGGTCCTGCGGCACCCCTGTCTCCAAACTCTGTTTTCTGCAACAGTCTTTCTGCTCCCCAGTCTCCAGTATCTTCTCTCTGTAACAATCCTTCTGTACCGCAGTCACCAAACTCTGCTCTCTGTAACGGTCCTTCTGCACCCCAGTCTCCAAACTTTGCTTTCTGTATCACTCCTTCTGAACCACAGTCTCCAATCTCTCCTCTCTGTGTCTATCCTTCTGCACCTTACTCTCCAACCTGTGCTTTCTGTAAAAGTCCTTCTGCACCCAAGTCTCCCACATCTGCTCTCTGGAACAGTCCTTTTATACCGTAGTCTCCAACATCTGCTCTCTGTAACGGTCCATCTGCACCCCAATATCCAACCTCTGCTTTCTGTAACAGTCCTTATGCACCTCAGTCTCCAAACTCGGCTCTCTGTATCAGTCCTTCTACACCTCAATCTTCAATCTCGCCACTCTGTGACAGTACTTCTGCACCTCAGTCTAAAACCTCTGCTCTCCACGATCCTTCTGCACCCCAGTTTTCAACCACTGCTCTCTGTAACAGTCCAACTGCACCTTAGTCTCCAACAAATGATCTCTGTAAGATCCTTCAGCAACCTAGTTAACACTCTGCTCTCTGTAACTGTCCTTCTGCACCCCAGTCTCCAACCTCTCCTCTCTGTAACAGGCCTTCTGTACGCCAGTATACAAATCTGCTCTCTGTAGCAGGCCTTTTGCACCCCAGTCTCCTAACTCTGCTCTCCGCAAGGATCCTTCTGCACCCCAGTATTTAAACTCTGCTCTCTGCAATGATCCTACTGCACACCAGTCTCCAACCTCTGATCTCCAGAACAGTCCTTCTGCACCTAAGTCTACAAATTCTGCTCTCTGTAAGATCCTTCTGCACCGCTGTCTTCAACCTCTGCTCTCTGCAACAGTCCTTCGGCACCCTAGTTAACAACATCTGCTCTCTTTTACAGTCCTTCTGCACCCCTGTCTCCAACCTCTGCTCTTTGTAACAGTTCTTCTGTACTGCACAATCCAAACTCTGCTCTCTGTAACGGTCTTTCTGTACCCCAGATTCCAATATCTGCTTTCTGTATCAGTCCTTCTTCACCCCAGTCTACAACCTCTGCTCTCTATAACAGTCCTTCTGCACCTCAGTCTCCAACCTCTGCTCTCTACAAGGGTCCTTCTACACCTCAGTCTCCAACCTCTACTCTCTGTAACAGTGCTTCTTCACCTCAGTCTCCAATCTCTTCTCTCTGTAAGATCCTTCTGCAACCCAGTCTCCAAACTCTTCTCTCAATAAAGGTCCTTAATTACCCCAGCCTCCAAACTCTGCTCTCTGTAACAGGCCTTCTGCAACCCAGTCTCCACCCTCTGCTCTCTATATCAGTCCATCTGCACACCAGTCTCCAACAACTGCTCTCTGCAACGATCCTTTTGCAACCAAGTCTCCAAACTCTGTTCGCTGCAACAGTCCTTGTGCAACCAAGTCTACAACATCTGCTCTCTGCAAAATTTCTTCTGTACCTCAGTCTGAAAACTCTGCTCTCTGCAATAATCCTTCTGCACCCCAGTCTCCAAACTCTGCTCTCTGTAACTGTCCTACAGCACCTCAATCACCAACTTCTGCTTTAAGCAACAGTCCTTCTGCACCTCAGTCTCCAAACTCTTTTATCTGTAAGATACTTCTGAAACCCAGTCTCCAATGTCTCCTCTCTGTAACAATCCTTCTGCACCCCAATCTTTAACCTCTGTTCTCTGCAAAGTCCTTCTGCACCTCAGTCTCCAAACTCTGCTTTCTGCAAAAGTCCTTCTACAAACAAATCTCCAACTTCTGCTCTTTCATCATTCCTTCTGAACCCCAGTGCCAACCTGTGCTCTATGTAAAAGTCCTTCTGCACCCCAGTCTCGAACCTCTGCTCTCTGCAATGATCCTTCTTTACCTCAGTCTCGAACCTCTGCTCTCTGCAATGATCCTTTTGCACCCCAGTCTGAAAACTCTGCTAGCTGCAACAGTTTTTGTTAACCCCTGTCTGCAACAGTTCTACTGTACCTCAGTCTGAAAACTCTGCTCTCTGCAATAATCCATTTGCACCCCAGTCTCCAAACTCTGCTCTCTTTAACAGTCCTTCTGTACCTCAGTCTCCAATCACTGCTCTCTGCAACAGTCCTTCTACACCCCTGTCTCCATACTCTGATGGCCCCAACTACCATTCTGCACCCCAGTCTCCAAACTCTGTTCTCTACATCAGTTCTGATGCACCCCAGACTACAACCTCTGCTCTCTATAACAGTCCTTCTGTACCAGTCTCTAACCTCTGTTCTCTGTAAGGGTCCTTATGCACCCCAGTATCCAACCTCTTCTTTCTGTATCAGTCGTTTTGAACCACAGTCTCCAAACTCTGCCCTCTGTAAGAGTCCTTCTGCAACTCAGTCTGCAAACTCTGCTCTCTGCAACAGTCCTTCTGCACCCCAGTCTCCATCCTCTGCTCTCTGCAACAGTCCTTTTTCAACACAGTCTCCAACATCTTCTCTCTGCAACAGTCATTCTCCACCCCAGTCTCCAAACTTTGCTCTCTGTAACAGTCTTTCTGTACTGCATTCTCCAACCTCTGCTCACCGTAAGGGTACTTCTGCACCCGAGTCTCCAACCTCTGCTTTCTGGGTCAGTCCTTCTGCATCCCAGTCTCCAACCTCTGCTCTGAGTACTGTCCTTCTGCACCTTAGTTTCCAACCTCTGCTCTCTTATACAGTCCTTCTGGACCCCCAATATCCAACCTCTACTCTCTGCAACAGTCCTTGTACATCCCAGTCTAAAACCACTGCTCTCTGCAACAGTTCTTCTGCACGCCAGTCACAAACCTCTGCTCTCTGTAACAATACTTCTGCACCTCAGTCTCAAAACTCTGCTCTCTGCAACGGTCCTTCTGCACCTTAGTCTTCAACCACTACTCTCTGTAACAGTGCTTCTGCACCTAAGTCTCCATTCTCTGTTCTCTGTAAGATCCTTCTGCAACCCCGTCTCCAAAACTGCTCTCTATAACAGTCCTTCATCACCCCAGTCTCCAAATTCTGCTCTCTGTCACAGGCCTTTTGCACTCCAGTCTCCAACCTCTGCTCTCTGTATAAGTCCATCTGCACCCCAGTCTCAAACGTCTGCTCTCTGCAACGATCATTCTGCTCCCCAGTCTCCAACCTCTGCTCGCTGCAACAGTCCGTGTGCAACCCAGTCTACAACATCTGCTTTCTGCAACAGTTCTTCTGTACCTCAGTCTGAAAACTCTGTTGGCTGCAACGATTTTTCTGCACCCGAGTCTCCAACCTCTGCTCTCTGTAACAGTCCTTCTGCCCCTAGTCTCCGAACTCTGCTTTCAGCAGCTGTCTTTCTGCACCCCAGTCTCCAACATCTGCTCTCTGCAACATTTCTTCTGCTCCCCAGTATCAAACCTGTGCTCTCTGTAAAAGTCCATCTGCACCCCAGTCTCCAACCTCTGCTCTTTGTAACGATCCTACTGCACCTCAGTCTCGAACCTCCACTCTCTATAAAAGTCCTTCTGCACCTCAGTCCCCAAATGCTTTTCTCTGTAAGATCCTTCTGAAACCCAGTCTCTAAAGTCTGCTCTCCGTAACAGTCCTTCTGCACCCCAGTCTTTAACGTCTGCTCTCTGTAACTGTTCTTCTGCACCCCAGTCTCCAACATCTGCTTTCTCTATCAGTCCTTCTGCGTCTCAGTCTTCAACCTCTGCTTTCTGCAACAGTCCTTCTGCACCCAAGTCTCCAACCTCTTCTCTCTTCAACATTCCTTCTGCACCCCAGGCTCCAAACTCTGCTCTCTGTAATGATCCTTCTGCACCCCAGTCTCGAACCTCTGCTCTCTGCAACGATCCTTCTGCACCTCAGTCTCCAACCTCTGCTCTCTGCAAAGATTCTTTGGCACCGCAGTCTCAAAACTCTGCTCTCTGCAACAGTCCTTGTGAACCACAGTCTTCAACATCTGCACTCTGCAACAGTTCTTCTTTACCTCAGTCTGAAAACTCTGCTCTCTGCAATAGTCCATCTACACCCCAGTCTCCAACCTCCACTCTCTGTAACAGCTCTTCTGTACCTCAGTCTCCAATCTCTGCTCTATGCAACAGTCTTTCTGCACCCAAGTCTCCAACAACTGCTCTGTGAAACAGTCTTTAGACACCCCAGTCTCAAACCTCTGCTCTCTGCAACAGTCCTTCTAGACCCAAATCTTCATTCTCTGCTCGCCCAAACGATTCTACTGCACCACGGTCTCCAATGTCTGCTCTCTGCAACAGTCCTTCTTCACCCCAGTCTCCATACTCTGCTCGACCAAACGATCCTTCTGGACCACAGTCTCCAACGTCTGTTCTCTACATCAGTTCTTCTGCACCCCAGTCTCCATCCTCTGCTCTCTGCAAAAGTCCTTCTGCACCCCAGTCTCCAATATCTGCTCTCTTTAAGTCTTTCTGCACGTTACTCTCCAACCTCTGCTTTCTGCAAAAGTCCTCCTGCATCCCAGTCTCCAACCTATGCTGTCTGCAACATTCCTTCTGCACCCCAGTCTCCTACCTGTGCTCTCTGTAAAAGTCATTCTGCACCCAAATCTCAAACCTCTGCTTTCTGTAACAATGCTTTTGCACCCCAGTCTCTAACCTCGCTCTCTGCAACGATCTTTCTGCACCTCAGTCTCCAACTTCTGCTATCTGCAACGATCCTTCGTCATCCCAGTCTCAAACATCTGCACTCTGTAACAGTTTTTCTACACCTCAGTCTCCAACCTCTGCTCTCTGCAACAGTCTTTTTGCACCCCAATCTCCAACATGTGCTCTCTTCAACAGTCCTTCTATACCCCAGTCTCCAACCTCTGCTCTGCTCTCTTAAACAGTCCTACTGCACCCCACTCTTCAACCTCTGCTCTCTCTAAAAGTCCTTCTGCACCACAGTCTCCAAACTCTGCTCTCTGAAAGAAACTTCTACAACCCAGTCTCCAACCTCTGCTCTCTGCAACAGTCCTTCTGCACCCCAGACTCCAACCTCTGCTCTCTGCAATAATCCTTCTGCACCCCAGTCTCCAACGTCTGCTCTCTGCCACAGTCCTTCTGCATCCCAGACTCCAAACTCTTCTCACTGTAAGATCCTTCTGAACCCCAGTCTCCAACCTCTGCTCTCTTCAAAGTTCTTTCTGCACCCCAGTCTCCAATCTCTGTTCTCTGCATCAGTCCTTCTGTGCCACAGTCTCCAACATCTACTCTCTGCAACAGTTCTTCTCCACACAAGTCTCCAACCTCTGTTCTCTATAACAGTTCTTCTGTACTGCAGTCTCCAAACACTGCTCTCTGTAAGGGTCCTTCTGCACCCGAGTCTCCAAACACTGTTCTGTGTTACTGTCCTTCTGCACCTTAATCTCCAACCTCTGCTCTCTGCTACAGTACTTCTGCACCCCAATCTCCTACCTCTACTCTCTGCAACAGTCCTTCTACACGCCAGTCTAAAACCTCTGCTCTCTGCAATAGTCCTTCTGCACCCCAGTCTCCAACCTCTGCTCTCTGTAACGGTCCTTCTGCACCTCAGTCACCAAACTCTGCTCTCTGAAACACTCCTTCTGCACCTCAGTCTTCAACAACTTCTTTCTGCAACAGTCCTTCTACACACCAGTCTCCAAACTCTGCTCTCTGGGACAGTCCCATTATACCCCCGTCTCCATAATCTGCTCTCTGTAACAATCCTTCTTCACCCCATTCTTTAACGTCTGCTCTGCAACAGTCTCTTTGCAACCCAGTCTCCAAACTCTGTTCTCTATAAGATCCTTCTGTATCCCAGTTTCCAAACTCTGCTCTCTGTAGCATTCCTTCTGTACCCCAGTCTCCAACCTTATTCTCAACAACAGTTCTTCTGTACCGCATCTTCAACCTCAGTTCTCTGTAAGGGTTCTTCTTCACCCCAGTCTCTAAACTCTGCTTTCTGTATCAGTGCTTCTGCACCACAGTCTCCAAACTCTGCTCTCTGTAAAGGTTTTCCTACACTACATTGTCCAACCTCTGCTTTCTGTAAAAGTTACTTTGCACCACATTCTCGAAACACTGCTGTCTGTATCAGTCCTTCTGCACCTCAGTCTGCAACCTCTGCTCTTTGCAATAGTCCATATGCACCCCAGTCTTTAAATTCCGCTCTCTGTCACATTCCTTCTGCACCCCAGTCTTCAACATCTGCTGTATGCAACAGTCCTTCTCCAACCCAGTCTCCAAACTCTGCTCTTTTCATCAGTCTTTCTACACCCCAGTCTCCAACCTCTGCTTTCTGTATCACTGCTTCTTCACCACAGTTTTCAAACTCTGCTCTCTGTAACAGTCTTTCTGCACCTCACTCTGCAACCTCTGCTCTCTGCATAAATCCCTCTGCACCCCAGTCTTCAATCTCTGCTCTCTTTAACAGTCCTTCTGTACTGCAGTGTCCAATCTCTGCTGTCTGTAACAGTCCTTCTGCACCCGAGTCTCCAAACTCTGCGTTATGTATCAGTCATTCTGCACACCAATCTCCAACCTCTGCTCTCTGTAACAGTCCTTCTGCACCTCAGACTCCAATCTCTGTTCTCTGCAACAGTTCTACTGCGCCTCAATCTCCAACCTCTACTCTCTGCAACAGTCCTTATGCACCTCAGTGTTCAAACTCTGCTCTCTGTAGGATCCTTCTGAAACCCTGTCTCCAACCTCTGCTTTCTGCAATGGTCCTTCTGCACCTCAGACTCCAAATTCTGTTCTCTGAAACAGTCCTTCTACACCCCAGTCTCCATAATCTGCTTGCACCAACGATCCTTCTGCACCCAAGTCTCCAACATCTGCTCTCTGCAACAGTCCTTCTCCACCACAGTCTCAAAACTCTGGTCTCTGCAACAGTCCATCTGGACCCCAGTCTTCAACCTCTGATTTCTGTATCAGTACTTCTGCACCCCAATCTCCAACCTCTGCTCTCTTAACAGTGCATCTTCACCTCAGTCTCCAAATTCATGTTTCTGCAACCTTTCTTCTGCACCCCAGTCTCCGACCTCTGCTCTCTACAATGGTCCTTCTGCACCCTAGTCTTAAAACCTCTTCTCACTGCAACAGTCCTTCTGAAACCCAGTCTCAGACATCTTCTCTCTGCAACAGTTCTTCTGTACATCAGTCTGAAAACTGCTCTGGTTCAATATTCAAAAATTCAATCAACCGAATTTCCATAGTAACAGACTAAATAAGAAAATATATATATCATTTCAATAGATGCAGAGAAAATTAAAAAATTCAATATCTATTTATGATAAAAACTATAACTAAATGAAACTAGGGGCAAAGTCTAGTGGTAGAGTGCATGCTTAGTATGCATAAGGCTCTGAATTCAAAACCCAGCACACATACACACACACACAAAAAAAAAAACACTAGTAAAAAATGGATAGACATTTTCTAACTTGATAAAAGGCAATGAGTAAATGTTATGTGCCAGACACATAGCTTATATTATCTCAAAACTTTTTTCAGCAGTTGTGAAATAGACATCATTAATATCCTAAGCAAGGAACAAACTGAGGAATAGAGATGAGCTGACTTTTTTACAAACAACATCTAGTAAACAACAGATAGATTTCAATCCACATCTATCTGGACCAAGAGCCTACTGTTTTACTATAATATTTTTCATTTAAGATTGAAAAAGAAACAGAAATTTTAGTTGAAAACAATGGATCACAGATTAGCATGGGTAACATGATAGAAAATCAGTAATTGTATCAATCATTTTTTTTTTTCAGGAAATGTAATATTTGGTGAGGTAAATCTTATAATACAAAAGACGAAAAACACCTAAGTATATATCATTTGTCAAAATTTCTTGTATCTTATAAAACTTAAAAAATAAAAGTTTCTACTGAAAAAAATAGATCAATGTATTTAAAAGCAGGTGACTTATAATTTTAGAAATAATCAGAGATGATCACAGATACATATGTATGAAAGCTTCTATTCCAATATATATGATAGTAAATGGAATGGAAGGTTTTTATGTTCAATAAAAAGGGAGATATTAACTTAATTTCATGTAAGGAAATTAAGATTACAAGGCAAACAATTAAATAGAGTACAACGGTATTGGGAAATTTTGCATTGGATATTTTAAAGATGGATAGATGTAGAATGGGATGAATGCAAACAGAGCTTTTATTTTGTGACCTGTTCTATTCTTCTGAATAACTTCATACATTGTCTTCATTTTTCCACGATGAAAACGTATTACTTGAAATAACAGACATACAAAAAAGAATTCATCACAGTGAAGCACAGTGTTAGGAGGGAGATACTGCAGATTCAATGAGACACAGGAGTTGATAGCTGGTTGTGCATTTTGACCAAGTCTCCATTTACTCTTACAAAAGTGCACCCATGCAAAAGTCTGTGAGAAGTTATGCTCTCTCTAAAGTCACTCTTATACATCTCTTTCCAGAGTCCAGGCATCTCTGTATACAATACTATTTGCCATGTTGCTGAAGATTAACATGCCTGTTTGGGGTGCTCTCAGTCCATTCTCGTCATGGTCTCTTTTTCTCTGTTTAGTAGCTATAATACCATTGGAAATGAGCAATCAATCATTTGTCACTGAATTCATCTTCTTGGAATTTTCCAACCACTCCAACCTACAGGGCTGGTTCTTTCTGCTCTTTCTGGTCATTTACCTGACCACTCTCCTGGGGAACATGCTCATAATAGTTGCCACCAGTTTCAGTCCTGCTCTCCACACTCCAATGTACTTTTTCCTCAGCAATTTGACCTTCTTTGACGTCTGCTAAACTTCCACTACACTCCCAGTACTGCTGGTGAACTTCTTCTGGGAAAAGAAGGCCATTTCTTATGAGGGCTTTCTTTCCCAGATCTTCTTCTTGGTTACAAGTGCTGGCACAGAAGGCTTCTTACTCGCTGTGTGTCCAGTATGACTGCTGTGTGGCCACCTGCCGTCCTCCTCAGTACCCAGTCATCATGAGTGTGAAGGTCTGTGTTGGCCTGGTGACTGGGTCCTGGCTGTGTGGGCTGGTGAATTTGGTCACACACACAGTGCTGGCCATCACACTCACTCTGTGTGGGCCCCACCAGTTAAGCCACTTTCTCTGTGACACCCCATTGCTCCTGAAGCTCTCCTGCTCAGACACCTCTGTCAACGAGTCTGCGCTCCACGTTGTCAGTGCCACCATGGGCCTGAGCCCCTGCCTCTTCACTGCAGGCTCCTATGCACTCATCATGGCGGCCATCCTTGGAATTCCTCATCCCAGGGAAGGAGGAAGGCCTTCTCCACCTGTGCGTCCCTGTTCACTCTCGTGGTGGTCTTCTATTGAACAGCCAACGTCCACTATGACAGGCCGAGAGAAGCCTGGACATGGACACCCTGGTCTCTGTGCTCTTCTGTGTGATGAGCCCCCTGTTGAGCCCCGTCATTCACACCCTGAGAAGCAACGAGGTCCAGAGTGCCCTGAGGAAGCTGGCTGGAGGGTGTGCATCCCTTTGCACGATCAAAGTCTAGACCAATCTTCAAACTGGAGTATACAGTCATCTGAAAATAGATGCCTCCCAGCGACTTGTAGGCACCTGGTTAGAGAGTCTGTATCTGGAGCTTTAACCCCCACTCCCGCTTTTAAAATCTCTGAGACTTCTTTCTCTCCTCTCTTTTCACAAACACCCTTTTTCCACTTTCAGGTTCAAGTGTGTCGGACACCTTGTGTGGGTGTTCAGCACCATCTCTTTCTTTCTGTGTTCTCCCCACACCAGAGGGACAGAAAGTACAAGAACCTCGTTTCCCACCCTCCCCTTCCTGTAGGCCTCCATTTTAGGAGGTTCTGTCAATATCAGCCAAACACTAGGCAGAGAGGAAAAAAGGAAAGGAAGAAAGCGGGTTCTTTTGGATCCCATAGCAGCAGCAGCAAACCAGCCCTGTAGAGGCAGGAACTAATCTCTTTGGTGCCAGGAGCTGTGTGTGCAGGCTCCTAGACAGGTGTTCCTGAATGTGGGTCACAGTAGGGTGGAATGAGCGTCTCTTTCCAGGGAAGTTAGAGTTTCCATATATGGGGTGGTGTTACCTGCCCTATTTTTCTTTTTTCTTCCATATTTCCCAACCATTTTATAACTTTTTTCTGTGTCAACTTCCTCTACCCTAAGACATGAAGAGTCGTTCTTCATCTCTACCTTACCATGGTGGAACTAACCACAATAGTGGATTACATCAGAGATGGTTCTAGATAACAGATCTGAGGAGGTAAGTTGGATGTCTGACCTGAGAAAATTGAATATGTTGATGATGTCACAGCCCATGGGAAAGGAGACCTGATAATTCCTGGTGTGCAATGACCCAACAGAGACTTTAAGTTATCATGGCCTGAAATCAAATGTCTATGGAAAACTGAGCTTTGGAATAACACCATCGACCTTCAGGGTGGGAATGAACATTACAACATGACTACAGACTGCTGTTACTTACTGGAGTGGGAGACTTACAGAAAGAAAATGATAGGTTTAAGCATTATATTCCTCCTTCAAGTCAGGTTCAGATCATCAGAAATATTTTCTCTCTGGAAACTGATAAAGGTTAATATCAGAATAAAACATCTAATTTTCCAAATTGCAGAAGTACAAAGAAAATTATAAATCCACAATTTCTCCAGGTCTCTCTTATGACAATTAGGACAGTAATGGGGGAATGATTGAGACCCTGTTAATTAGAATGGCAAAATACCAGTCGAATTAGACAAATCTTAGAGCCATGAACTCTGAAATCTTCATTAACCCTTTTTGCTGTCAGAAGCAGCCCCTCCTCCCCCGAGGAGACTAGCTTTCCCTAAATTGAAGACCCTATGGTGACTCTCCCTGGGCAGTTGTCTTTTTTTTTTTAAGAGAGAGTGAGAGAGGAGAGGAGAGGAGAGGAGAGGAGAAAGAGAGAGAGAGAGAGAGAGAGAGAGAGAGAGAGAGAATTTTTAATATTCATTTTCTTGTTCTCGGCGAAAACAACATCTTTGTTAATATGTGGTGCTGAGGATCGAACCCAGGCCGTACGTGTGCCAGGCAAGCGCACTACTGCTTGAGACACATCCCCAGCCCAATTGTCTTTAAGATGCTCATCCGTCATCCCACATTGTCACCAGACTCTTAATTGGGGTCTGATCCTAGAATGCCTCAGGTAAGAGTATAAAATATAGCCCAGGAGAGTGTAAGGATCTCACCGAAATAAAAGGTAAATATTTTACTGTATTTTGTAATTAGGAGCCTTAAGAATATATAAGAGAATTTGTTTTAGTCTTCTAGACCAAAGAAGTCAGGACATATTGCAGGATCATCTTGAATGCAGTCACAGGGACGTAATGACCAGAAATGTTAGGGCCAAGGATTTTCCTGAGCCACGGGGAGTGGCTATTAGACTCTCTTTGGTTGATAGACTGAAATCTGGACTCAGTGTTTGCTTAATATGATCCTGGAATAATGGAGAGGATGGTGATCAGAAATAAATAAGGTGTTGGATGGCGTGTTATGTGACCCCTTCTCTGGCCTCATAGCTGGATCTGGAGGAGGGCCTGGAGCACCAGCCTTTGTCAACGCCTCGTGGACATTCATTCAGAAGGCAGCACCAGATCCTTGTGAAACCCGCAGCCGCTGTCCTCAGGAGCCTGGGAAGACATTAACAGATGGCATCGTTGAAACGGGCTCCCAGATTTCAGTGAGAATAAGGGGACCCTGAAGTAGAAGAGGCCATGTGGTGGAGCAGTGATCAGAACATTTGAATCTGTAGAGATTTTTGACAGTGGTAAATGATCGTGGTATTTATAGATGGGAAAAAATGGGCACCCTCCTAGAATAGTGCCTGTCCCATGTAATGTGAAACTCTTTTTTTCACACTTCATTTGTGTATTGTAGTGCTCCATAATGGTGGGTTTTGCTGACACATATTTGAACATGCACACAAAATAACCGTGAACATTGACCAATATCATTCCAATATTTCCCTTTCCTCACCTCCTCCCCTGGTGCCTTGACTCTACTGATCTTCCTTCAACTTTCATGATGAGACTTCCTTCCCAACTTTCCTTTCTTTCTCCCCTCTAACTTTAACAGAGGAAAAACATACGGCCCTTAACTTTCTGAGTTGCTTAATTCCCTTAATGTTCTGAAGATCCATCCATCTTCCAGCATGACATAATTTCGTTCTTCTTTATGGCTGAATGCAATTCCAGTGTGCATTGTTCTTTATCCATTCGTCCACTGATGTCACCTCGGCTGGTTCATGGGCATGTATGTGTCATTATAGTATGATGACTTTGATCCGCTGTGATAAATACCAAGCAGAGGTAGAGCTGGGTGGCAGGGTGGTCCATGGCTACTCCTGAGGAGCCTCCATCCAGATTTCCGTGGTGGTTGTGCTGATTTACATGCCCACCAACAGGGTGAGAGTGCTCCTTTCTCTACAATTCTCTCCTTGTCACACTGGTTTCTGTTTGTATTCTATGTGGTTGCCTTTGTCACTGAAGTGAGATGAAATCTCAGGGTAGTCTTGACTTGCAAGTATTTTCATATATTTGTTGGCCACTCACATATTTTCTTCCAAGACGTGTCTGTTTAGTTCATTTAGTTTCCCATTTGGTAATTTGGTTATTTGATAATTGGGTTATTTAATAATTGTGGGTTTGATGTTAATTTTTTTAGTTCTTTATTAATATTCTGAACATTCATCCTCTTTTAGAAGAGCACCTCACAAAAATTTTCTCCCTTTCCGTAGGTTCTCTCTTCATATTCTATTTGTCTCCTTTGCTGTTCAGAACCTTCTTAATTTGATGACATCCTATTAGCTAACTTTTGGTATTATCTCCTGAGCTTTGGCATCCTGTTGAGAAAGTCATTGCCTCTGCCTGTAGGTTGGAGTATTGACTTTGTTTTTTCCTAGAAACTGCATAATTTCTGGTCTATAGTGCCTGGGTCTTTAATGCATTTTGAGTTGATTTTTTGCAGGGTAAGTGATAGTTCAGGTCTCATTCTTCTGTATTTTGACAGGGGTGTAGAAGGACTGTTTCAGAGAGTAGATGTTAAAGCCTGGGGTGCAGAAGAACTGTTGCAGAGAGAAGAAGTTGGAGACTGAGGTGCAGAAGGACTGTTAAGGAGAGGAGACATTGGAGACTGGGGTGCAGAAGAATCGTTGCAGAGAGCAGATGTTGGAGACTGGGGTGCATAAGGACGGTTGCAGAGAGCAGAGGTTGGAGACTGAGGTGCACAAAAACTGTTACAGAGAGCAGAGTTTGAAGAGTGAGGTGCAGAAGGATCGTTGAAGACAGCAGAAGTTTGAGACGGAGTTGCAGGAGAATCGTTGCAGAGAGCAGAGGTGGATACTGGGCTGCAGAAGGATCGTTACAGAGGGCAAAGGTGGGAGACTGGGGTGCAGAAGGACTGTTACAGAAAGAACAGGTTAAAGATTGGGGTGCAGAAGGAATGTTGCAGAATGCAGAGGTTAGAGACTGGGGTGCAGAAGGACTGTTGTAGAGAGCAGAGTTTGGAGACTGAGATGAAGAAGGACTGTTAAACAGAGAAGACGTTGGAGATTCGTTTGAAGAATTATGATACAGAAAGCTGAGTTGGGAGCCTGGGGTGCAGAAGGACCGTTGAAGAGAGCAGAGGTTGGAGACTGGCGTGCAGAACGACTGTTTCAGGAAGCATAGGTTGGAGACTGGGTTGCAGAAGGCCTGCTACAGAGAGCAGAGGTTGAAGACTGGGTTGCAGAAGGACTTTTATAGAGAGCACACTTTTGAGGCTGGGTTGCAGAAGGAATGTTATAGAGAGCAGAGTTTTGAGGCTGGGTTGCAGAGAAATCTTACATAGAGCAGAGGTTGGTGACTGAGGTGAAGGATGACTGTTACAGAGAGCAGTGGTTAAAGACTGGGTTGCAGAAGGATCGTGCAGAGAGAAGAGGTTTCAGACTGAGGTGCAGAAGGACTGTTACAGAGAGCAGAGGATGGAGACTGAGGTGCAGAAGGACGGTTACAGAGAGCAGATTTTGGTGACTGAGGTGCAGAAGGACTGTTATAGAAAGCAGAGGTTGGAAATTTGGGTGCAGAGGGACCATTACAGAGAGCAGAGGTTAAAGACTGTGGTATACAAAGACTGTAACAGAGAGCAGAGGTTGCAGAATATGGTGCAGAAGGACTGTTATAGAGAGCAGAGGTTGGAGACTGGGGTGCAGAAGGACTGTTACACAGAGCAAAGGTTGAAGACTGGGGTGTAGAAGGACTGTTGTATAGAGCAGAGGTTGGAGACTTGGGTGCAGAAGGACTATTGCAGAGAGCAGAATTTTGAGACTGAGGTGCAGGAGGATAGATACAGAGAGCAGAGTTATGAAACTGGTGTTCGGAAGGACTGATACAGAAAGTAAAGTTTTGAGACTAGGTTGCCGAAGGGCTGTTACAGAGAGCAGATGTTGGAGACTGGGGAGCAGAAGGACTGTTGCAGAGGACAGAGGTTGGAGACTGGGGTGCTACAGGACACTTGCAGAAAGGAGAGGTTAAAGACTGGTTTAGAGAAGGAATGTTAGAGAGAGCAGATTTTGGAAACTGGAGTTCAGAAGGATCTTACAGAGAGAAGAGGTTGGAGACTGTTTTGCAGAAGGACTCTTCTAGACCGAAGAGTTTGGAGACTGGGGTTCAGAGGGATTGTTACAGAGAGCAGAGTTTGAGGGCTGGGGTGCAGAAGTACGGTTGCAGGGAGCAGAGTTTGGAGACTGGGGTGCAGAAGGACTGTTGCAGAGAGCAGAGGTTGGAGTCTGGATTGCAAAGGACTGTTACAGAGAGCAGAGGTAGAAAACTGAGGTGAAGAAGGTCTGTTGCAGAGAGCAGAGGTTCGAGATTGGGGTGCAGAAGGACTGTTGCAGAGAGCAGAGTTGGAGACTGGGCTGCAGAAGGAATGTTGCAGAGAGCATATGTTGGAGACTGAGTTGCAGAAGGACTGTTACAGAGAGCAGAAGTTGGAGACTGGGGTTCAGATAGATCTTACAGAGATCAGAGTTTGCAGACTGGTGTGCAAAAGGACTGTTGCAGAGAGCAGAGGTTGGAGACTGGGGTGGAGAAGAATCATTGCAGAGAGAAGAGGTTGGAAAATGGGGTGCAGAAGGCCTGTTTCAGAGAGCAGAGATTGGAAACTGGCTTGCAGAAGTCCTGTTACAGAGAGCAGAGTTTGGAGACTGTTGTGCAGAAGGACTGTTACAGAGTGCAGAGTTTAAAGACTGGGTTGTAGAAGAATCTTACAGAGAGCAGAGTTAGGAGAATGAGGTGCAAAGGACTGTTACAGAGAGCAAAAGTAGGAGATTGGGTGTAGAAGGGTCTTTGCAGAGAGCAGAGTTTTAAGATTGAGGGGCAGAAGGACTGTTGCAGAGAGCAGATGTTGGAGACTGGTGTGCAGAGAACTGTTGCAGACAGCATAGGTTGGAGACTTTGGTGAAGAAGGATCGTTGCAGAGAGCAGAGGTTCAATACTGGTGTGGAGAAGCACTGTCACAGAGAGCAGAGTTTGGAGACTCTGTTGCAGAAGAATTTTAGAGAGACAGAGGTTGCAGACTGAGGTGCAGAAGGACTGTTACAGAGAGTAGAGGTTGGAGACTGATTTGCAAAAGGACCCTTGCAGAGAACAGATTTGGAGACTGAGGTGCAGAAGGATTGTTACAGAGATGAGAGGTTGGTGAATCTGGTGCAAAAGGACTCTGCAGAGAGCAGACGTTGGAGACTGGGGTCCAGAATAATCGTTGCAGAGAGAAGACTAAGTTGCAGAAGGACTGTTGCATAGAGCAGAGTTTGGAGAAGGAGGTGCACAAGGACTGTTTCAGAGAGCAGAGTTTGAAAACTGGGGTGAAGAAGGACCATTGCAGAGAGCAGAGCTTGGAGCTTGGGGGAACAAGGATCGTTGCAGAGAGCAGATGTTGCAGACTGGGGTGCAGAAGGACTCTTACAGAGAGCAGAGTTTTGAGACTGAAGTGCAGAAGGATCGTTTCAGAGAGTAGAGGTTGGAGACTGGGGTGCAGAAGGACCATTACAGATTGCTGAGGTTGGATACTGAGGTGCAGAAGGACTTTTACAGAGAGGAGAGGTTGGAGACTGGGGTGTCAAAAAATTCTTACAGAGAGCAGAGCATGGAGACTGGGGTGCAGAAGGAGTGTTACAGAGAGCAGAGTTTGGAGATTGGGGTTCAGAAGAACTGTTAAAAAGAGCAGAAGTTGGAGACTGTGGTGCCGAAGGATCATTGCAGAGAGCAGAGGTTGGAGACTGAGGTGCAGAAGGATTGTTACAAAGAGCAGATTTTGGACACTGATGTGCAGAAGGACTGTTACAGAGAGCAGAGCTTGGAGTATGGGGTGCAGAAGTACTGTTGCCAAGAACAGAGTTTAGAGATTTGGATGCAGAAAGATCGTTAGAGAGAGTAGAATTTGGAGACTGTGGTGCAGAAGGATCGCTACAGAGAACAGAGTTTTGAGAGCAGGGTGCAGTGGGATAGTTACAGAAAGCACAGGTTAAAGACTGGGGTGCAGAAGAAATGTTGCAGAGAGCATAGGTTGGTTACTGGGGTGTAGAAGGACTGTTTCAGAGAGCAGGCGTTGGAGACTAGGATGCAGAATGATCCTTGCAGAGAGCAGAGGTTGAAGACTGGAAAGGAGAAGTTCCATTGCAGAGTGACGAGGATGGAGACTGAGGTGCAGAAGGACTGTTACAGAGAGCAGAGTTTGGAGACTGGGTTGCAGAAGACCTGTAACAGAGAGCAGATATTTGAGACTTGGGTGCAAAAGGATTGTTACAGATAGCACATTTTGGAGACTAGGGTGTAGAAGGATCGATGTAGAGAGCAGAGGTTTAAGATTGAGGCTTAGAAGGACTTTTACAGAGAGGAGTGGTTGAAGTCTGAGGTGCAAAAGGACTTTTATAGAAAGCAGAGTTTGGCAATTGGGGTGCAGTTGGACTGTTACAAAGAGAAGAGGTTGGAGACAGCGATACAAAAAGACTTTTACAGAGAGCAGAGTTTGGAGACTGGGTAGAAGAAGGATCGTTGCAGAGAGCAGATGTTGGAGACTGGAGTGAAGAAGGACTGTTCCAGAGAGCAGAGGTTGAAAACTGGGGTGCAGAAGGATTGTTGCAGAGAGCAGAGGTTTGAAACTGAGGTGAAGAAGGATCGTTGCAGAGAGCAGAGGTCAGAGACATGGTTACATAAGGACTGATGCAGAGAGCAGAGTTTGGAGACTGGGGTGCAGAAGGATTGTTGCAGAGAACAGAGGTTGAATACTGGGATTCAGAAGGATCTTTGCAGAGAGCAGAGTTTAGAAACTATGGTGCAGAAGGATCGTTACACAGAGCAAAGTTTGGTCCTGGGGTGTAAAAAGACTGCTGCAGAGAACAGAGGTTGGAGACTGAGGTGCAAAAGGACTGATACAGAGAGCAGTGGTTGGAGACTGGGGTGCAGAAGAACTGATACACAAAGCAGAAGTTGAAGATTGGGGTTCAGAAGGATCGTTACAGGGAGCAGAGTTTGGAGAATGCCGTAGAGAAGGACTTTTACACAGATCAACGTTTGGAGACCGGGGTGCAGAAGGAATGTTGCAGAGAACAGAGTGTGGCGACTGGGGTGCAGAAGAACCATTGCAGAGAGCAGAGGTTGGAGACTGAGGTGCAGAAGGATTGTTACAGAGAGCAGAAGTTGGAGAATGGGGTGCAGAAGGACTGTTGCACAGAGCAGAAGTTGGAGACTGAGTTTAAGAAGGATCTTTGCAGAGAGAAGAGTTTGGAGACTGAGGTGCAGACGGCCTGTTACAGACAGCAGAGATTGGAGACTGGGGTGCAGAAGGCCTGTTACCGAGAGCAGAGTTTGTAGACTGAGGTGCAGAAGGACTGTTAAAAATAGCACAATTTCGTGACTGGGTTGCAGAAGGATATTACACAGTGCATTTTGTAGACTGAGGTTCAGAAAAACTGTTACAGAGAGCAAAGTTTGGAAACTCAGGTGGAGAAGGAGTTTTGCAGAGAGCCGAGTTTTCAGTCTGAGGTACAGATCTCTGATCTGTTTCAGAGAGCAGATCTTGGATCCTGGGGTGAAGAAAGACTGTTACATAGAGCAGAGTTTGGAGACTGGGATGCAGAACGATCGTTGCAGAGAGCACAGGTTGGAGACTGGGGTGCAGAAGGCCTGTTACAGAGAGCGAAGACTGGGGTGCAGAAGACTTGTTAAAGAGAGCAGTGTTTGGAGACTGGGGTGCAGAAGACTGTTACAGAGAGAAGAGTTTGGAAAATGGGTTGCAGAAGGATCTTACAGAGAGATGAGGTTTTAGACTGAGGTGCAGAATGACTTTTACAGACTAGAGGGTGGACACTTGGATGCAGAACGAGTGCTACAGAGAGCAGAGTTTAAAGATTGGGGTGCAAAAGAACTGTTACTGAGAGCAGAGGTTTGAGACAGGGGTTCAGGAGGACTGTTTCAGAGAGCAGAGTTTGAAGACTGAGGTGCAGAAGGACTGTTACAGAGAGCAGATTTTGGAAACTGAGATGTAGAAGGACCGTTGCAGAGAGCAGAGTTTGGAGCCTTGGGAGAAGAAGGATCATTGCAGAGAGCAGATTTTGGAGACTGGGGTGCAGAAGGACTATTAAAGAGAGCAGAGGTTGGAGACTGAAGTGCAGAAAGATCATGTCTGAGTGCAGAGGTTTGAGACTGGGGTGCAGAAGGACTGTTACAGATTGCAGAACTTGGAGACTGAAGTGCAGAATGACTTTTACAGAGAGGAGAGATTGGAGACTGGAGTGCAAAAAGATTCTTACAGGGAGCAGAGAATGGAGACTGGGGTGCAGAAGGATCATTGCAGAGAGCCGAGGTTGGAGAATGAGGTGCAGTAGGATCGCTCCAGAGAGCAGAGGTTGGAGACTGGCTTGCAGCAGGACAGTTAAAGAGAGCACAGGTTGGAGACTTGGGTGCAGAAGAAATGTTGCAGAGAGGAGAAGTTTGAGACTGTGGTGCAGAAGTACTATAGCAGAGAGCAGAGGTTGTAGACTGGGGTGCAAAAGAACTGTTGCAGAGAGCAGTTGTTAGAGACTGGGATGCAGAAGGATCATTACAGAGAAAAGAGGTTAGAGACTGCGGTTTAAAAAGACTGTTGCAGAGCGTAGAGGTTGGAGACTGAGGTGCTGAAGGCCTATTACAGAGAGCAGAGGTTGAAGACTGAGGTGCAGAAGGACTGTTTCAGAGATGAGAGGTTGGAGACTGGGGTTTAGTAGGATCATTGCAGACAGAAGAGGTTGGAGACAGGCGTGCAGAATGATCGTTGTATAGAGCAGAGTTTGGAGACATTTGTGCAGAAGGCTTGTTAAAGAGAGGAGATGTTGGAGACTGGGGTGCAGAAGGAATATTGTAGAGAGCAGTATTTGGAGACAGTTGCTGAAGGATCTTACAGAGAGCAGAGGTTGGAGACTGAGCTGCAGGTGGACGGTTACAGAGAGCAGTGGTTGGAGACTGCTGTGCAGAAGAATCGTGTAGAGCAGAGGTTTCAGACTGAGGTACAGGTGGACTTTTACAGAGAGCAGTGATTGGAGACTGGGGTGTAGAAGGACTGTTACAGAGAGCAGAGATTGGAGACTCAGCTGCAGAAAAACTGTTACAAGAAGCAGAGTTTGGAAATTAAGGTGCAGAAGGACCGTTACAGAGAGCAGAGTTTGGAGACTGTGGTATAGGACTGTTACCTAGAGTAGAGGTTGGAGACTGGAGTGCAGAAGCACTCTTACTTAGAGCATAGGTTGGAGACTGAGGTGCAAAGGATAGATTCAGAGAACAGATTTTGTAGACTGGGGTTCAGGAAGACTGATACAGAAAGCAGAGTTTGGAGACTGGGGTGTGGAAGGACCTTTACAAAGAGCAAAGGTTGGAGACTGCAAAACAGAATGACTGTTACAGAGAACAGATCTCGGAGACTGGGAGCAGAAGGACTGTTGCAGAGAGCATAGGTTGGAGACTGGGGTGCAGAAGGACTGTTACTGGAAGCAGAGGTTGGAGACTGGGGTCCAGAAAAATCGTTGCAGAGAGCGGAGTTTGGAGACTGGGGTGCAGAAGGAGTGTTGCAGAGAGAAGATGTTGAAGACTGGGGTGCAGAAGGAATGTTGCAGAGAGCAGATTTTAGAGACTGGGGTGCAGAAGGACTGTTACAGAAACCAGAGGTTGGATACTGAGGTATAGAAAAACTGTTACAGAGAGCAAAGTTTGGAGACTGGGGTGTAGAAGGAATGTTACAGAGAGCACAGGTTGGAGACTGAGGTGCAGAAGGATAGATAGAGAGAGCAGAGTTTTGTGACTGGTGCTCAGAAGGACTGATATAGAGAACAGTGTTTGGAGAGTGGTGTTCAGAAGAATCGTGCAGAGAGCAGAGGTTTCAGACTGAGGTGAAGAAGGACTGTTACAGAGAGCAGAGGTTGGAGACTGAGTTGTAGAAGGACTGTTACAGAGAGCAGAGTTTGGAGACTGAGGTGCAGAAGGACTGTTTCAGAAAGAAGTGGTTGAAAATTGGGGTGCAGAAGGACCGTAACAGAGTCCAGAGGTTGGAGACTGCGGTATAGAAAAACTGTAACAGAGAGCAGAGGTTGGAGACTGAGGTGCAGAATAATAGATACAGAGAGAAGAGTTTTGAGACTGGGTATTAGAAGGATCCTACAGAGAGCAGAGGTTGGAGAGTGAATTGCAGAAGGACTGTTACAGAGAATAGAGGTTTGAGACTGAGGTGCAGAAGGACCGTTGCAGAGAACAGAGTTTGGAGACTGAGGTGAAGAAGGATTGTTACAGAGAGCAGAGTTTGGAGACTGGGGGACAGAAGGACTGTTGCAAAGAGCAGAGGTTCGAGACTGGTGTGCAGAAGGACTGTTGCAGAGAGCAAAGGATGGAGACTGGGCTGCAGAATGAATGTTGAAGAGAGTAGTTGTTGGAGACTGAGTTGCAGAAGGACTCCTCATTGAGAGAGCAGAAGTTGGAGACTGGGGTGCAGAAGGACTGTTGCAGAGAGCATAGCTTGGAGACTGAGGTGCAAAATTTTGTTACATAGAGCAGAGTTTGGACTCGGGTTTGCAGAAGGATTGTTGCAATAAGCAGAGCTTTGAGACAGGGGTGCAGAAGGATCTTACAGAGAGCAGAAGTTGAAGACAGAGTTTCAAATGGACTGTTGCAGAGATCAGAGGTTGGAGACTGTAGTGCAGTAGGATCATTGCAGCGAGCAGAGGTTGGAGACTGGGGTGCATAAGGATTGTTGCAGAGAGCAGAGGTTGAAGACTGGGGTGCCGAAGGCCTGCTACAGAGAGAAGAGTTTAGAGACTGGCGTGCAGAAGGCCTGTTACAGAGATGAGAAGATGGAGACTGGGTTGCAGAAGGACTGTTATACAGAGCAGAGTTTCGAGACTGAGTTCCTGAAGGATTTTACAGAGAGCAGAGGTTGGAGACTGAGGTACAAGTGGACTGTTACAGAGAGCAGAGGTTGGAGACTGGGCTGCAGAAGGAATATTGCAGAGAGCAGAGGTTGGAGAGTGAAGTGCAGAAGGACTGTTACAGAGAGTGGAGGCTGAAGACTGAGGTGCAGAAGGACAGTTGCAGAGAACAGAGTTTGGAGTCTGAGATGCAGAAAAATTTTATAGAGCGGAGTTTGGAGACTGGGGTGCAGAAGGACTGTTGCAGAGAGCAGAGGTTGGAGAATGGGAAGCAGAATGACTGTTGCAGAGGACAGAGGTTGAAGACTGGGGTTTTGCAAGACATTGGCAGAAAGCAGAGATTAAAGAATGGGGTGGAGAAGGAATGTTACAGAGAGCAGATTTTGGATACTGGAGTGCAAAAGGATCTTACAGAGAGAAGAGGTTGGATACTTTGGTGCAGAAGAATTGTTGAAGAGAGCAGAGGTTGAAGACTGGGGTATAAAATGACTTTTGCAGAGAGAAGAGTTTGGAGACTGGGGTGAAAAAGGACTGTTGCAGAGAGCAGATTTTGGAGACTGGAGTGCATAAGGACTGTTGCGGAGAGCAGAGGTTGGAGACTGACGTGCAGAAGTCTTGTTACATGGAGCAGAGGTTGGAGACTGAGGGGCAGAAGGATTGTTACAGAGATCTGAGTTTGCATACTGGGGTGCAGAAGGACTATTGCAGAGAGAAGTCGTTGGAGACTGCGGTGCAGAAGGACTGTTGCAGAAAGCAGAGTTTGGAGACTGGGGTGCAGAAGGACTGTTGCAGAGAGCAGAGGTTGAATACTGAGGTGCAGGAAGACTCTTAGAGAGAGCAGAATTTGGAGAATAGTGTGCAGAAAAACTGATACATAAAGCAGAATTTGGAGTCTGCGCTGCAGAAAGAGCTTTACAGAGAGCAGAGTTTTAAGACTGCAGTATAGAAGGACTGTTGCATAGAGAAGAGGTTGGAGACTGATTTGCAGAAAGATAGATACAGAGAACAGAGGTTGGAGACTGGGGTTCAGAAAGACTGATACAGAAAGAAGAGTTTGGAGACTGGGGTGTAGAAAGACTGTTACAGAAAAGAGTTTGGAGACTCAGGTGCAGAAGGACTGTTACAAGAAGCAGAGTTTTGATATTGGGGTGCAGAAAGACTTTTACCGAGAGCAGATGTTGGAGACTGTGGTTTAGGACTGTTATCCAGAGCAGATGTAGAAGACTGGGGTGCATAAGGATTGTTACAGAGTGCAGAGTTTAAAGACTGGGTTGCAGAAGAATCTTATAGAGAGCAGAGTTGGGAGACTGAGGTGCTGAAGGACTGTTACAGGGAGCAGAGGCTGGAGACTGGGGTGCAGAAGGGTCGTTGCAGAAAGCAGGGTTTTGAGACTGAGGTGCAGAAGAACTGTTTTAGAAAGCAGATGTTGGAGACTGGGGCACAGAAAGACTGTTGCAGAGAGCAGAGTTTGGAGACTCAGATGCAGAAGGACTGTTACAGAGAGCAGAGGTTGGATACAGGTGTGCAGAAGGATCTTACAGAGAGAAGAATCTGGAGACTGAGGTGCAGAAGGACAGTTGGAGAGATTAGAGGTTTGAGACTGAGGTTCAGTAGGATCACTGCAGAGAGAAGAGGTTAGAGACTGGTGTGCAGAAGGTTCGTTGCAGAGAGCAGGTATTGGAGACTGGGGTGCAGAAAATCTGCTACAGAGAGAAGAGTTTGGAGACTGGCGTGCAAAAGGCCTGATACAGAAAGGAAAGGTTGGAGTCTGGGGTGCAGAAGGACTGTTATAGAGAGCAGAGTTTGGAGACTGTGTTGCTGAAGGATCTTACAGAGAGCAGAGGTTGGAGACTGAGGTACAGGTGGACTGTTACAGAGAGCAGTGTTTGGAGACTGGGGTGCAGAAGGATCATGAAGAGAGCAGAGGTGTCAGACTGAGGTGCAGAAGTACTATTGCAGAGAGCAGTTATTGGAGAAATGGGTGCAGAAGGACTGTTTCAGAGAGTAGATGTTGAAGACTGGGGTGAAGAAATGTCGTTGTAGAGAGAAGAGGTTTTAGACTGGATTGCAGAGGGACTGTTACAGAGAACAGAGGTAAAAGACTGGGGTGCAGAAGGCCTGTTACAGAGAGAAGAATTGGAAGAAGAGTGCAGAAGGACTATTACAGAGGGAAGAGTTTGGAGACTGGGTTACAGAAAGATCATACACAGAGCAGAGGTTAAAGACTGGGGTGCAGAACAACTGTTACAGAGAGCAGAGTTTGTAGATTGGTGACCAGAAGAACTGTTACAGAGAGCAGAGGTTGGAGAATGGGGTGCAGAAGGTCTGTTACAGAGAGCAGAGTTTGGAGACTGAGGTGAAGAAGAATTTTTACAGAGAGCAGATTTTGGACACTGATGTGCAGAAGGACTGTTACAGAGAGCAGAGCTTGGAGACTGGGGTGCAGAAGGACTGCTGCAGAAAGCAGAGGCTGCAGAAAAATCGCTACTAGAGCAGAAGTTAAAGACTGGGGTGTAGCAGGACAGTTGCAGAGAGCACTGGTTGGAGACTGGGGTGCAGAAGAAATGTTGCAGAGACCAGAGGTTTGAGACTTGTGTGAAGAAGTACTGTAGTGGAGAGCAGAGGTTGGAGACTGGGGTACAGAAGGACTATTGCAGAGAGCAGATGTTGGAGACTGTGATGCAGAAGGATCGTTGCAGAGAGCAGAGTTTAGAGACTGGGGTGTAGAAGGACTGTTGCAGAGAGAAGAGCTTGGAGACTGGGGTGCAGAAGGACTGTTGCATAGAGCAGAAGTTGGAGATTGAGGTGCAGAAGGACTCTTATAAAGAGCAAAGTTTGGAGACCGGGGTGAAGAAGGATCTTACAGAGAGCAGATGTTGGAGAATGGGGTGCAGAAGAACTGTTGCAAAGAGCAGAGGTTGGAGAGTGAGGTGCAGAAGGACTCTTACAGAGAGTAGAGTTTGGAGACTGGGGTGCAGATTAACTGATATGGAAAGTAGAGTTTGGAGACTGGGGTGCAGAAAGAACATTACAGACAGCAGAGTTTTGAGACTGCGATACAGAACAACTGTTACAGAGAGCAGAGTTTGGAGAATGGGGTGCAGAAGGACTCTTACTGAGAGCAGAGGTTGGAGACTGGGTTGCAGAAGAACTGATACAGAAAGCTGACGTTGGATACTGGGGTGCAGAAGGACCATTACAGAGAGCAGAGTTTTGAGACTGCGGTACAGAAGGGCTGTTACAGAGAGCAGAGTTAGGATACTGGTGTGCAAAAGGACTGATACAGAGAGCAGAGCTTGGAGAATGGGATTAAGAAGGCCTGTTACAGAGATCAGCGGTTAGAGACTGAGGTGCTGAAGGTTCATTACAGAGAACAGAGGTTGGACACTGAGGTGCAGAAGGACTGTTACACAGAGGAGCGGTTGGAGACTGGGGTTAAGAAGGATTCTTAAAGAGAGCAGAGGAAGGAGACTGGGGTGCAGAAGGACTGTTGCAGAGAGCAGAGAATGGAGACTGGGGTGAAGAAGGATCGTTGCAGAGAGAAGAAGTTTGAAACTGGGTTGCTGATGGCCTGTTACAGAGTGCAGAGTTTGGAGAGTGGGGTGCAGAAGGTTTGTTACAGAGAACAGAGGTTGGAGACTAAGGTGAAGAAGGATCGTTTATTAGAGCAGAGGTTGGAGACTGGGGTGCAGAAGAACCGTTACAGATTGCAGAACTTGGAGATTGAGGTGGAGAAGGATCTTGCAGAGAGCAGAGTTTGAAGACTGAGGTGCAGAAAGATAGCTACAGAGAGCGGAGTTTGGAGACTTGGGTGCAGCAGGACAGTTACAGAGAGAACAATTTGGAGACTGGGGTGCAGAAGAAATGTTGCAGAGAGCAGAGTTTTGAGACTAGGGTGAAGAAGGACTGTATCAGAGAGCAGAGGTTGGAGACTGGGGTGCAGAAGGACTTTTGCAGAGAGCAGACGTTGGAGACTGGGATGAAAAAGGATACTTGCAGAGAGCAGTAGTTGGAGACTGGGGTATAGAAAGACGGTTGCATAGAGAATAGCTTGGAGACTGGGGTACAGAAGAATTGTTGCAGAGAACAGAGGTTGGAGACTGAGGTGCAGAAGAACTCTTACAGAGAGCAGAGGTTGAAGACTGGGGTGAAGAAGGATCGTTGCAAAGAGCAGAGGTTTCAGACTGAGACTTAGAAGTATGGTTACAGAGAGCAGAGTTTGGAGACTGGAGTGTAGAAGGACCGTTGCACAGAGCAGATTTTGGAGACTGAGGTGCAGAAGTACTGTTACAGAGAGAAGACGTTGAAGACTGAGGTGCAGAAGGATTGTTACAGAGAGTAGTGTTTGAATACTGGGGTGCAGAAGGACCATTACAAAGAGCAAAGTTTTGAGACTGATGTTCAGAAGGACTTTTCCAGAGAGCACAGGTTGGATACTGTGGTGCATTAGGACTGTTACAGACAGCAGATGTTGGAGACTGGGATGCAAATGGATCTTACAGATAGCAGAGTCTTGAGTCTGGGGTTCAGAAGAACTGTCGCAGAGAGCAGAGTTTAGAGACTGAGGTGCAGAAAGATCGTTGCAGAGAGAAGAGGTTAGAGACTGAAATGCAGAAAGGCTTTTTCAGAAAGCAGAGTTTGCCAATTGCGGAGCAGAAGAACCGTTACAAAGAGAAGAGGTTGGAGACTGTAATACAAAAGAACTGTTACAGGGGGCAGAGGTTGGAGACTGGGTAGAAGAAGAGTCGCTGCAGATTGCAGATGTTAGAGACTGGGGTGCAAAAGGACTGTCACAGAGAGCAGAGGTTGGAGACTGAGTTTGCAGAAGGATTGTTACAAAAAGCAGAGGGTGGAAACTGACTTGCAGAAGGATCGTTGCAGAGAGAAGAGGTTGTAGACTGGGGTGCAGATTGACTGATACAGAGAGCAGAGTTTGAGACTGGGGTGCAGAAGACCTTTTATAGAGAGCAGAGGTTTGAGACTGGGTTGCAGAATGATTGTTACAGATAGCACAGTTTGGAGATGGGATTCAGAAGGATTTTTTCAGAGAGCAGAGGTTTCAGACTGAGGCTTAGAAGGACTGTTACAGAGAGCAGAGTTTTGAATCTGAGGCTCAGAAGACTGTTCCAGAAAGCAGAAGTTGGCAATTCGCGTGTAGAAGAACCATTATAGAGAGAAGAGGTTGGAGACTGCGGTACAGAAGGACTGTTACAGAGAGCAGAGTTTTGAGACTGGGGTGCAGAAGGACTTTTAAAGAGAGCAGAGTTTGGATACTGATGTGTAGAAGAACTGCTACAAAGAGCAGAGGTTGGAAACTGAGATGAAAAATTAATTTCCAGCGAGCAGAATCTGGAGACTGGGGTGCAGAAGGACTGTTGCAGAGAGCAGAGGTTGGAGTCTGAGGTGCAGAAGGATTGTTGCAGAGAGATGAGGTTGGAGACTGGCGTGCAGAAAGACTGTTAAAGAAAGCAGAGGCTGGCAATTGGGGAGCAGAAGGACCGTTACAAAGAGAAGAGGTTGGAGATTGCGATACAAAAGGAATTATACAGAGAGCAGAGGTTGGAGACTGGGTAGAAGAAGGATCCTTTCAGAGAGCAGATGTTGGAGACTAGGGTGCAGAAAGACTGTTACAGAGAACAGAGGTTAGAGACTGAGTTGCAGATGGATCGTTACAGAGAACAGAGGTTGGAGACTGGGGTGCAGAAAGACCGTTAGTGAGAGCAGAGGTTGGAGACTGAGGTGCAGAAAAACATTTACAGAGAGCAGAGGTTGGATACTGGGGTGCAGAAAGATTCTTACAGAGAGCAGATGATGGAGACTGGGGTGCAGAAGGAGTGATACAGACAGCAGAGTTTGGAAATTGGGGTGCAGAAGAACTGTGTAGAGAGCAGAGGTTATAGACTGGTGTGCAGAAGGATTGTACAGAGAGCAGAGGTTGGAGACTGAGGTGCAGAAGGATTGGTACAGAGGAGAGATTGGCGACTGAGGTGCAGAAAGACTGTTACAGAGAGCATTTGGAGACTGGGGTCAGGTACAATGTTACAGAAAGCACAGTTCGGAGACTGGGGAGCAGAAAAAAAAGTTGCAGAGAGCAGAGGTTAGAACTGGGGTGCAGAAAGACTATTGCAGAGAACAAATATGGAGACGGAAGTGCAAAAGAGCTGATACAGAGAGCAGAGGTTTGAGACTGAGGTCCAGAAGGATTGTAACAGAGAT
This sequence comes from Ictidomys tridecemlineatus, assembly GCF_052094955.1. NCBI lineage: Eukaryota > Metazoa > Chordata > Mammalia > Rodentia > Sciuridae > Ictidomys > Ictidomys tridecemlineatus. Next base: position 189,938 of record NW_027522827.1, on the reverse strand, counting down.
CAGAGTGTGGAGACAGGGGAGCTGAATGAGTGTTACAGAGAGCAGAATTTTGAGACTGGGGTGCAGAAGAATTGTTACCGAGAGCAGATGTTGGAGACTGGGATGCAGAAGGACGGTTGCAGAGAGCAGAGGTTGAAAACAGGGGTGCAGAAGTACCTTTGCACAGAGCAAAGCTTGGAGCTTGGGGAGAAAAAGGATTGTGGCAGAGAGAAGATGTTGGAGACTGGGATGCAGTAAGACTGTTACAGAGAGCAGAGGTTGTGGACTGAGGTGCAGAAGGATCGTTTCAGAGAGTAGAGGTTGGAGACTGGGGTGCAGAAGGACCATTACAGATTGCAGAGGTTGGATACTGAGGTGCAGAAGGACTTTTAAAGAGAAGAGAGGTTGGAGACTGGGGTGCCAAATGATTCTTACAGAAAGCAGAGGATGGAGATTGGGGTGCAGAAAGAGTGTTACAGAGAGCAGAGTTTGGAGATTGGGGTTCAGAAAAACTGTGAAAGAGAGCAGAGGTTTTAGACTGTGGTGCCGAAGGATCATTGCAGAGAGCAGAGGTTGTAGACTGAGGTGCAGAAGGATTGTTACAGAGAGAAGATTTTGGACACTGATGTGCAGAAGGACTGGTACAGAGAGCAGAGCTTGAAGTATGGGGTGCAGAAGGACTGTTCCAGAGAGCAGAGTTTGGAGACTGGGGTGCAGAAAGATCTTTAGAGAGAGCAGAATTTGGAGACTGAGGTGCAGAATGATCGCTACAGAGAGCAGAGTTTGGAGACCAGGGTGTAGTAGGATAGTTACAGAAAGCACAGGTTGGAGACTGGGATGCAGAAGAAATGTTGCACAGAGCAGAGGTTGGAGACTGTGATTCAGAAAGACTGTAGCAGAGAGAAGAGGTTGGAGACTGGGGTGTACAAGGACTGTTACAGAGAGCAGCCTTTGGAGACTGGGATGCAGAATTATCCTTGCAGAGAGAAGAGGTTGGAGACTGGGGAGCAGAAGGTCCTTTGCAGAGTGATGAGGTTGGAGACTGAGGTGCAGAAGGACTGTTACAGAGAGCAGAGTTTGGAAACTGGGTTGCAGAAGACCTGTTACAGAGAGCAGATGTCGGAGACTTGGGTGCAGAAGGATTGTTAGAGATAGCACAGTTTGGAGACTGGGGTGTAGAAGGATCGATGTAGAGAGCAGATGTTTAAGATTGAGGCTTAGAAGGACTGTTACAGAGAGGAGAGGTTGGAGTCTGAGGTGCAAAAGGACTTTTATAGAAATCAGAGGTTGGCAATTGAGGTGCAGATGGACCCTTACAAAGAGAAGAGTTTGGAGACTGCGATACAAAAGAACTTTTACAGAGAGCAGAGTTTGGAGACTGGGTAGAAGAAGGATCATTGCAGAGAGAAGATGTTGGAGACTGGGGTGCAGAAGGACTGTTACAGAGAGAAGATTTTGGAGACTGGGGTGCAGAAGTACTGTTACAGAGAGAAGAGGTTGGAGACTGATTTGCATAAGGACAGTTACAGAGAGTACAGGTTGGAGACTTGGGTGCACAAGAAATGTTGCAGAGAGCAGAGTTTGGAGACTTGGTTGCATAAGGACTGATGCACAGAGCAGAGTTTGGAGACTGTGGTGCAGAAGGACTGATACAGAGAACAGACTTTGGATACTGGGTTGCAGAAGGATCGTTGCACAGAGCAGAGGTTGGAAACTATGGTGCAGAAGGATAGTTACAAAGAGCAGAGTTTGGTTCCTGGGGTGTAAAAAGACTGCTGCAGAGAACAGAGGTTAGAGACTGAGGTGCAAAAGGACTGATACAGAGAGCAGAGGTTGGAGACTGGGGTGCAGAAGGATCGTTGCAGAGAAAAAAGTTTGGACACTGGAGTTTAGAAGGACTATTGCAGAGAGCAGATTTTGGATACTGAAGTGCAGAAGGACGATATAGAGAGTAGATTTTGGAGACTGGGGTGCAGAAAGTCTCTTGAAGAAAGCAGAGGTTGAAGACTTAGGTGGAGAAGGACTGTTACACAGAAGAGATTTTGGAGACTGGGGTGCACAAGGACTGTTGCAGAGAGCAGAGTTTTAAGCCTGAGGTACAGAAGGATCATTGCAGAGAGCAGAGGTGGAGACTTGGCTGCAGAAGGATTGTTACACACAGTACATGTTGCAGACTGGTGTGCAGAAGGAATTTTGCAGACAGAAGAGGTTGGAGACTGGGGCAAATAATGACTGTTGCAGATAGCAGAGTTTGGATATGAGGTGCAGAAGGACTGTTACAGAGAGCAGAGGTTGTAGACTGGGGTGCAGATGGACTGAAACAGAAAGCAGAGTTTAGAGACTTGGGTGTAGAAGGACCGATACAGAGAGAAGAGTTTGAAGACTGCAGTACAGAAGGACTGTTACAGAGAGTAGAGGGTGGCGACTGGGGTGCAGAAGGAATGTTGCAAAGAACAGAGTTTGGAGACTGAGGTGAAGAAGGACTCCTACAGAGAGCAGAGTTTTTAGATAAGTTTGCAGAAGAATCTTACATAAAGCAGAGATTGTAGACCGAGGTGCAGCAGGACTGTTACAGAGAGCAGATGTTGGAGACTGGGGTGCAGTAAGATTGTTATAGCGAACAGACTTTAGAGACTGGGGTACAGAAGGCCTGTTACGGAGAGGAGAGTTGGGAGAAGGTGTGCAGAAGGACTGTTACAGAGGGCAGAGTTTTGAGTTTGGGTTGCAGAAGGTACTTACAGAGAGCAGTTGTTGGAGAGTGAGGAGCAGATGGACTGTTACAGAGAGTAGAGTTTGGAGACTGAGGCACAGAAAGATTGTTACAGAGAGCAGAGTTTGGAGATCGGGGTGCAGAAGGACTGTTTCAGATACTAGAGGTTGGAGACTGGGGTGTACAGGGACTGTTGCAGAAACCAGAATTTGGAATCTGGGGTGCTGAAGGACTGTTGCAGAGAGCAGATGTAGGAGACTAAGATGCGGAAGGACTGTTACAAAAAGCAGAGGTTTGCGACTTGTGTGCAGAAGGACTGATACAGAGAGCAGAGTTTCGAGACTCGGGTGCAGAAGGCCTGATACAGAGAGCAGAGGTTAGAGACTAGGGTGCAGAAAAGCTCTTAGAGAGAGCAGAGTTTGGAGACTGGGTTGCAGAAGGATCTTACATAGAGCAGAGTTTGGAGATTGAGGTGCAGAAGGACTGTTACGGAGAGCAGAGTTAAGAGACTGGGGTGCTGAAGAATCGTTGGAGACAGCAGAGTTTCCGGACTGAGTTGCAGAAGGACTGTTGCAGAGATCAGATGTTGGAGTCTTGGGTGCAGAAGGACTGTTGGAGAGACCAGATGTTGGAGACAGGGATGCAGAAGGATCGTTGCAGAGAGCAGAGTTTGGACACTGGGGTGCAGAAGGACTGTTACACAGAGCAGAGGTTGAAGACTGAGGTGAAGAAGGACTGTTAAAGAGAGCAGATGTGGGAGACAGGGGTGCAGAACTGATACAGAGCAGAAGTTGGAGACTGAGGTACAGAAGAACTGTTACAGAGAGCAGAGGTTGTAGACTCGGGTGCAGAAGGATTATTGCAGAGAGCAGAGTTTTCATATTGAGGTACAGAAGAACTGCTGCAGAGAGCAGATGTTGGAGATTGGTTTGCACATGGACTGTTGCAGCGAGCAGAGGTTGGAGACTGGGGTGCAGAGGGATCGTTGCAGAGAGCAGAGCTTGGAGACTGGGGTGAAGAAGAACTTATACAGAGAGCAGAGTTTGGAAACTGGGTGCAGAAGGTCTTTTACAGAGAGCAGAGTGTGGAGACTGGGTTGCAGAAAGATCTTACATAAAGCAGAGGTTGGAGACTGAGGTGTAGAAGCACTGTAACAGAGAGTAGATGTTGAAGACTCAGGTGTAGAAGGACCATTGCAGAGAGAAGAGGTTGTAGACGGAGGTGCAGAAGGATTGTTAGAGAGAGCCGAGGTGGGACACTGGGGTCTAGAAGGACTATAGCAGAGAGCAAAGGTTGGAGACTAAGGTGCAGAGGGACAGTTACACAGAGCACAGGTTGGAGACTGGGGTGCAGAAGGACTGATACAGAAAGCAGAGGTTGGAGACTCCGGTGTAGAAGTACCCTTACAGAGAACAGATGTTGGAGAATGCAGTACAGAAGGACTGTTATAGAAAGCAGAGGTTGGAGACTGGGGTGCAAAAGGACTGTTGCAGAGAGCAGAGGATAGAGACTGGGGTGCAGTAGGGCTGTTGCAGAGAGATGAGGTTGCAGACTGACTTTCAGAAGGACTGTTACAGAGGCAAGAGTTTTTAGACTGTGGTAAAAAACTACAGATACAGTTTGAAGACTGGGGTGTAGAAGGACTGTTGCAGAGAGCAGAGTTTGGAGACTGGGTTGGAGAAGGACTGTTGCATACAGCAGATGTTGGAGACTGAGATGCAGAAGGAATGTTGCAGAGAGCAGAACTTAGAGACTGGGGTGCATATGGACTACTGCAGAGAGCAGAGGATGCAGACTGAGGTGCAGAATGCCTGATACAGACAGCAGAGTTTCGAGAATGTAGTGCAAAAGGATTGATACAGAAAACAGAGGTTGAAGAATGTGGTGCAGAAGGACCCTTACAGAGAACAGAGTTTGGAAACTGCAGTACAGAAGGACTGATACAGAAACAGAGGTTTTAGACTTGGGTGCAGAATAACTATTGTAGCAATCAGAATTTGAAGACTGGGGTGCAGAAGGACCATTGCAGAAAGCAGAGGTTGAAGACTGTGTTTCAGAAGGATCTGACACAGAGAAGAGTTTGGACACTGAGGTGCATAAGGACTGTTACAGAGTGCAGACGTTGTAGATTGGGGTGCAGTAGGACTGTTGCAGAGAACAGAGGTTGGAGTCTTAGGTACAGAAGGACTGTTACAGAGAGCAGAGGTTGGAGACTCGGGTGCAGAATGACTGATACATAACACAGAGTTTGGAGACTCGGGTGCAGAAGGACCGATACAGAGAGCAGAGGTTAGAGACTGGGTTGAAGAAGGACTCTTACAGAGTACAGAGGTTGAAGACTGCGGTACAGAAGAACTGTTGTTGAGAACAAGGTATGAGACTCTGGTGCAGAGGGACCATTGCAGAGAGCAGTGGTTGGAGACTGCAGTACAGAAGGACTGTTACAAAGAGCAGAGGTTGGAGACTGGGGTGGAGAAGAACTGTTGCAGAGAGCAGAGATTGCAGAGTGAGGTGCAGAAAGACTTATACAGAGAGCAGGGTTTGGAGACTGTGGAGCAGAAGGACTGATACAGAAAGCAGAGGTTGGGGACTGGGGTGAAGAAGGACCCTTACAGAGAACAGAGGTTGAAGACTGCGGTACAGAAGAAGTGTTTTTGAGAACAAGGTTGGAGACTGGGGTGCAGAGGGACCATTGCAGAGAGAAGAGGTTGGAGACTGGGGTGCAGAAGAAATGTTACAGAGACCAGATGTTGGAAACTGGGGTACAGAATGATCTTACAGAGAGCAGAATATGGAGACTGGGTTGCAAAAAACTGTTGCAGAATAGACGTTGGAGACTGGGGTGTAGAAGGATCATTGCAGAGAGCAGATTATGGAGACTGGGGTATAGAAGGACTGTTCCAGAGAGCAGAGGTTGGAGACTGGGGTGCAGAAGGACTGTTGCAGAGAGCAGTTGTTGAAGACTGAGTTGCAGAAGGACTGTTTCAGAGAGCAGAGTTTGGAGACTTGGGTGCAGAAGGACTGTTAATGAGAGCAGAGGTTGGAGACTGAGGTGCAGAAGGAAAGTTACAGAGAGCAAAGCTTGGAGACTGGGGTGCAGAAGGACTGATACCGAAAGCACAGGTGGGAGACTGGGGTCAAGAAGGACCGTTACAGAGAGCAGAGTTACGAGACTGCAGTACTGAAGGACTGTTACAGAGAGCAGATGTTGAAGACTGTGGTACAGAAGGGTTGTTGCAGAGAACAGAAGTTGGAGACTGGGGTGCATAAAGACCGTTGCTGAGAGCAGAGTTTGGAGACTGATGTGCAGAAGGATTGTTACAGAGAGTAGAGTTTGGAGACTTGGGTGCAGAAGGATTTTTCAGAGAGCTGAGGTTGGGGACTGGGGTACAGAAGCACTGTTGCAGAGAGCAGAGTTTGGAGACTGGGGTGCAGTAGGACTTTTGCAGACAGCAGAGGTTTGAGCCTGAGGTGCAGAAAGACAGTTGCAGAGAGCAGAGTTTGGAAAATGCGGAACATTAGGACTTTTACAGAGAGTAGAGTTTGGAGACTGGGGTTCATAAGAAATGTCACAGAGAGTAGAGTTTGGAAACTGTGTTGCAGAAGAATTTTATAGAGATCAGAGGTTGGAGCCTGTTGTGCAGAAGGACTGATACAGAGAGCAGACGTTTGAGACTGGGGTGAAGAAGGATCACTTCAGAGAGTAGAGGTTGGAGACTTGGGTGTAGAATGACTGTTGCAGAGAGCAGAGGTTTGAGACTGGGGTGCAGAAGGACTGTTGAAGAGAGCAGAAGTTGGAGACTGAGGTGAAGAATGACTGTTATGGAGAGTAGAAATTGGAAACTGGGGTGCAGAAGAACTGGTACAGAAAGCAGAGTTTGGAGACTGGGGTGCAGAAGGACCTTTACAGAGAGCAGAGGTTGGAGTCTGGGGTACAGAAGGACTTTTGCAAAAAACAGAGTTTGGAAACTGGGGTGGAGAAGGAATGTTGTAGAGAGCAGATGGTGGAGACTGAGACGCAGAAGGACTGTTACAGAGAGCAGAGGTTAAAGCCTGGGGTGCAGAAGGACTGATACAGAAAGCAGAGTTTGGAGACTGGGTTGTAGAAGGACCATTCGAGTAAGAAGAGTTTGAAAACTGCAGTACAGAAGGACTGTTACAGAGAGTAGAGGTTGGAGACTAGGGTGGAGAAGGATTGTTGGAGAGATCAGATGTTGGAGACTTGGGTGCCGAAGGACTGTTGCAGAGAGAAGGTTGGATACTGGGGTGCAGAAGAACTGTTGCAAAGAGGAGAGGTTCAAGATTGGTGTGCAGAGACTGTTTCAGAGAGCAGATGTTGGAGACTGGGGTGGAAAAAGACTTTTGCAGAGAGAAGAATTTGGAAACTGAGGTGCAGAAGGACTCTTACAAAGAGCAGAGGTCAGAGCCTTGAGTGCAGAAGGACTGATACAGAAAGCAGAGGTTGGAGACTGCAGTGCAGAAGGACCGTTACAGAGAGTAGAGGTTGGAGACTGGGGTGCAGTATAACTGTTGTAGAGGACACAGTTTGGAGACTGGGGTGCAGAAGGACCATTTCAGAAAGCAGAGTTTGGAGACTGGGTTTCAAAAGGATCTTACAGAGAGAAGAGGTTGGAGTCTGAGGTGCAGAAGAAAAGTTACAGATAGCGGGGGTTGGAGACAGGGGTTCAGAAAAACTGATACAGAAAGCAGAGTTTAAAGAATGGGGTGCAGAAGGACAATTACAGAGAGCAGAGGTTTGAGACTGCAGTACAGAAGGTCTGTTGCAGAGAGCAGATTTTGGAGACTGGGTTGCAGAAGGAGTGTTGAAGAGAGGAAGGTTGAGGACTGGGGTGCAGAAGGGCTGTTGCAGAGAGAAGAGGTTGCAGAGTGGGGTGGAGAAGGACTGTAACTGAGAGCAGAGTTTAAAGACTGTAGTGCAGAAGGACTAATACAGAAAGGAGAGCTTGGAGACTGGGGTAAAGAAGGACCCTTACAGAGAACAGAGGTTAAGGACTGTGGTACAGAAGAACTGTTTTAAAGAACAGAGTTTGGAGACTAGGGTGCAGAAGGACCGTTGCTCATTGCAGAAGTTTGAGATCTGGGTGTAAAAGGCCTGTTAAGGAGAGAAAAGGTTGGAGACTGGGGTGCACAAGGACTGTTACAGTGAGGAGAGTTTGGAGACTGGGTAGTAGAAGGATCTTACAGAGAGCAGAGGTTTGAGACTGACGTGCAGAAGGACTGTTACATAGAACAGAGTTTGGAGACTGGAGTGCAGAAGGATCATAGCAGAGAGCAGAGTATTCAGAATGAGGTGCAGAAGGACTATTACAAACAGCTGATGTTCGAGACTGGGGTGCAGAAAGACTGTTGCAGAGAGAAGAGGTTTGAGACTTGAGTGCAGAATGATCATTCCAGAGAGCAGAGATTGTAGACTGGGGTGCAGAACGCCTGTTACAGATTGCAGCATTTGGAGAAGGGTGCAGTAGGACTGTTACAGAGAGTTTGGGGATTGGGTTGCAGACGAATCTTACAGACAGCAGAGGTTGGAGTCTGAGGTGCAGAAAGACTGTTACAGAGAGTAGAGGTTGGAGACTGAGGTGCAGAAAGACCAATGCAGAGAGCAGAGTTTGGAGACAGAGGTACAGAAAGACTTTGGTGTAGAAGGACTGTTTCAGAGAGCAGAGGTTGTAGATTCGGGTGCAGAAGGACTGTTGCAGAGAGCAGAATTTTAAGACTGAGGTTCTTAAGGACTGTTACAGAGAGCAGAAGTTGGAGACTTGAGTGCAGAAAGCCTGATACAGAAAGCAGAGGTTAGAGTCTGGGGTGCAAGTGGACATTTACAGAGAGCAGAGGTTGGAGACTGCAGTACAGAAGGACTGTTACACAGAGCAGACGTTGGAGAGTGGGGTGCAGAAGGACAGTTACAAAGAGCACAGTTTTGAAACTGGGGTGAAGAAGAAATGTTGCAGAGGGCAGAGTTTTGAGACTGGGTTGCAGAAGGACTCTTCCAGAGAGCAGATTTTAGAGACTGGGGTGCAGAGGGACCATTACAGAGAACAGAGGTTTGATACTGCGGTACAGGAGGACTGTTACAGGGAGCAGAGGTTGGAAACTGGGGTGCAGAATAACTTTTGTAGAGAACAGAGTTTAGAGAGTGGGGTGCAGATTGACCATTGCAGATAGCAGAGGTTGGAGACTGGGTTTCAGAATGATTATACAGAGAGCAGAGTTTGGACACTGAGGTGCAGAAGGACTGTTGCAGAGAGCAGAGATTTGAGATTGGGGCGCAGTAGGACTGTTGCAGAGTCCAGAGGTTGGAGTCTGAGGTGCAGAAGGACTGTTAAAGAGAGCAGAGTTTAGAGACCGGGGTGCAGAAGGACTGATAAAGAAAGCAGAGTTTTGAGACTGGGGTGCACAAAACCGTTACAGAGAGCAGAGGTTAGAGACTGAAGTGCAGAAGGACGGTTACAGAGAGCAGAGGTTGGAGACTGGGGTGGAAAAAGACTGTTGTAGAGAGCAGATTTTGGAGACTGGGGTACAGACGGACTGTTGCAGAGAGCAGAGGTTGCAGAGTGAGGTAAAGAAGGACTGTTACAGAGAGCAGAGTTTGGAGACTGTGTTGCAGAAGAACTTATACAGAAAGCAGAGGTTAGAGAATGGGGTGCAGAATGATCTCTACAGAAGTAACCTTACAGAGAACAGAGGTTGAAGACTGCGGTACAAAAGAACTGATGTAGAAAACAAGGTTGGAGACTGGGGTTCAGAGGGACCATTGCAGAGAGTAGATGTTGGAGACTGGGGTGCCAAAAAATTGTTGCAGAGAGCAGACGTTATAGACTGGGGTGCAGAAGGATTTCACAGAGAGCAAAGTTTGGAGACTGAGGTGCAGAAGGACTGTTGTAGAGATCAGAGGTTGGAGACTGGGGTGTAGAAGGACTGTGCAGACTGCAGTGTTTGGAGACTGGGGTGCAGAAGGACTGTTGTAGAGAGCAGAGGTTGGAGATTGGGGTGCAGAAGGACTGTTACAGAGAGCAGAGATAGAAGCATGGGGTGCAGAACGACGGATACAGAAAGGAGAGTTGGGAGACTGGGGTGCAGAAGGACCGTTACAGAGAATAGAGTTTGGAGACTGCGGAATAGAAGGAGTGTTAAAGAGAGCAGAGGTTGGAGACAGGTGTGCAGAAAGATATTACAGAAAGCAGAGGTTGGAGACTGGGGTGCAGTAGGACTGTTGCAGAGAGCAGAGGTTGGAGACTGTGGTGCAGAAGGATCGTTGCAGAGAGAAGGAGGTGCAGGAGGCCTGTTACAGAGAGCAGAGCGTGGAGACTGGGGTGCAGAAGGCCTGTAACATAGAGCAGAGTTTGGAGACTGGGTGGCAGAAGTATCTTACAGAGAGCAGAGGTTGTTGACTGAGGTGCCAAAGGACTGTTTCAGAGAGCAGAGGTTGGAGACTCGGGTCCCGAAAAATCATTGCAGATAGCAGAGTTTTCAGAATGATGTTTGGAAGAACTGTTGCAGAGAACAGAGGTTGGAGAGTTGGGTGCAAAAAGATCGTTACAGAGAGCAGAGGGTGGAGACTGGGGGTGCCAAAGGACTGTTTCAGAGAGCAGAGTTTGGAGACTTGAGTTCAGAAGGACTGTTACAGAGAGCAGAGTTTGGAGACTCGGTTCAGAATTACTGTTACAGAAAGCAGAGTTTGGAGCCTGGTTTACAGAAAGATATTACAGAGAGCAGAGGTTGGAGACTGAGGTGCAGAAGGACTGTTACAGAGAGTAGATCTTGAAGACTGTGGTGCAGAAAGACCTTTGCAGAGAGCAGAGGTTGGAGACTGAGGTGCAGAAGGACTGTTCATGAGTGCAGAGGTTGGAGACTTGGGTATAGAAGGATTGTTACAGAGAGAAGAGGTTAGAGACTTGAGTGCAGAAGGACTGATACAGAAAGCAGAGTTTGGAGGCTGGGGTGCAGAAGGACTGTTTAAGAGAGTAGACGTTTGAGACTGGGGTGCAGAAGGACTATTGCACAGAGCAGAGGTTTGAGACTGGTGTGCAGATGGACAGTTGCAGAGAGTAGAGGTTTGAGATTGGGGTGCAGAAGGACTTTTGAAGAGAGCAGAGTTTGGAGACTGGGGTGGAGAAAGACTGTTGCAGAGAGTAGAGATTGGAGATTGGGGTGCCGAAGGACTGATGCAGAGAGCAGAGTTCGGAGACTAAAGTTCAGAAGGACTGTTACGGAAAACAGAGGTTGGAGACTCTGGTGCAGATGGACATATACAGAAAAAAGAGGTTGGAGACTGGGGTGCAGAAGGACTGTTGCAAAGAGCAGAGGTTGAAGACTGGGGTGGAGAAGTAATGTTGTAGAGAGCAGATGTTGGCGACTGGGGTGCAGAAGGACTGTTGTAGAGAGCAGTGTTTGGAAACTGGGGTGCATAGGACAATTACAGAGAGCAGAGGTTGCAGACTGAGGTGCAGAAGAACTGTTTAGAGAGCAGTGTTTGGAGACTGTGGTGCAGAAGGACTGATACAGAAAGCAGAGGTTGGAAACTTGGGTGCAGAAAGACCCTTAAAGAAAACAAAGTTTAGAGACTGCAGAATAGAAGGACTGTTACAGAGAGCAGAGTTTGGAGACTGGGGTGCAGAAGAAGTGTTGAAGAGTACAGAGGTTGAAGACTTTGGTGCAGAAGGATCGTTGCCGAGACCAGAGTTTGGAGACTGAGGTGCAGAACACTGATACAGAAATCAGAGGTTGGAGACTGAGGTGCAGAAGGCCTGATACAGAAAGCAGAGTTTGGAGACTGTGGTGTAGAAGGACTGTTACAGAGAGCATAGTTTGAATAGTGGGTTGCAGAAGGATGTTACAGAGAGCAGAGGTTGGAGACTGGGGTGCAGAAGGACTGATACAGAAAGCAGAGGTTGGATACTCGGGTGCAGAAGGACCCTTACAGAGATCATAGGTTGGAGACTAAGGTGCAGAAAGACTTTTGCAGAGAGAAGAGGTTGCAGACTGAGTTGCAGAAGGACTGTTACAGCATTCAGAGTTTCGAGACTTTGGTGGAAAACGACTGATATAGAAAGCAGAAGTTGGATACTGGGTGCATAAAGACCCTTTCGGAGAACAGAGGTTGGAGACTGCGGTACACAAGGACTGTTACAGAGAGCAGAGGTTGGAGACTGGGATGCAGAAGAACTTTTGTAGAGAACAGAGGTTGGAACTGGGTTGCAGGAGGATTGTTTGGGCGAGCAGAGTATGGAGACTGGGGTGTAGAAGGACTGTTGCAGAGCGCAGAAGTTGTAGACTGAGGTGTAGAATGACTGTTGCAGAGAGCCCATGTTGGACACTTGGGTGCAGAAAGACTGTTGCATAGAGCAGAGTTTGGAGACTGAAGTGCAGAAGGACGGTTAGAGAGACCAGAGTTTGGAGACTGAGGTGCAGAAGGACTTTTACAGAGAGCAGACGTTGGAGACTGGGGTGCAGAAAGATCGTTGCAGAGAGCAGAGTTTGGAGACTGGGGTGTAGAAGGATCGTTAAAGAGAACAGATTTTGGACACGGTAATGCAGAAAGACTTTTACAGAGAGCAGAATTTGAAGACGGGTGTGCAGTAGGACATTTACAGAGAGAACATGTTGGAGACTGATGTGCAGAAAAACTATTGCAGAGAGCAATGTTTGGAGACTGGGGTGCAGAAGGAGTGTTTCAGAGAGCAGAGGTTGCAGACTGAAGTACAGAAGGACCCTTACAGAGACCAAGTTTGGAGACTGCGGTACAGAAGGACTGTTACAGAGAGCATAGGTTGGAGCCAGGTTTTCAGAAAGATCTTACAGACAGCATAGGTTGGAGACTGGGGTGCAGAATGCCTGTTACAGAGAGCAGTGCTTGGAGACTGAGGTGCAGAAAAATCGTTGCTGAGAGCAGAGGTATCAGACTGAGGTGGAGAAGGACTGTTACAGAGAGCAGATGTTGGAGACTGGGGTGCAGAAGCCCGGTTACAGAGAGCAGAGGTTTTAGACTGGGTTGGAGAAGTACTGCTGCAGAGAGTAGAGTTTGGAGACTGACGTGCATAAGGAGTGTTACAGAGAGCAGAAGTTGGAGACTGGGGTGCAGAAGGACTGATACAAAAAGCAGAGCTTGATGATTGGGGTGCAAAAGGACTGTTGCAGAGAGCAGAGGTTTGAGCCTGAGGTGGGGAACGACTGTTGCAGTGAGAAGATCTTAGAGACTTGGGTGCAGAAGGACTGTTGCAGAGAGCAGAGATTGTAGACTGGTGGGCAGAAAGAGTATTGCAGAGAGCAGAGGGTGCAGACTGAGGTGCAAAAGCACTGTTACAGAGAGCAGAATTTGGAGAATGTGGTGCTGATGGACTGATACTGAAACCACGGTTGAAGACTGGGGTGCAGAAGGGCACTTACAGAGAACAGAGATTAGAGACTGTGGTACAGAAGGACTGTTACAGAGAGAAGAGGTTGAAGACTGGGGTGCAGAATAATTGTTGTAGAGAAAAGAGTTTTGAGACTGTGGTGCAGAAGGACCATTGCAAATAGCAGAGGTTGGAAACTGGGTTTCAGAAGGATTATATGGAGAGCAGAGTTTGGACACTGAGATGCAGAAGCACTGTTGCAGAGAGCAGTGGTTGGCGATTGAGGCAGAGTAGGACTGTTGCAGAGAGTAGAGGTTAAAGTCTAAGGTTCAGAAGGACTGTTACAGAGAGCAGAGTTTAGAGACGGGGTGCAGAAGGACTGATACAGAAAATAGATTTTATAGACTGGGGTGCAGAAGAACCGTTTCAGAGAGCCGAGTTTGGAGACTGCAGTACCGAAGAACGGTTACAGAGATAAATGGTTGGAGACTGGGGTGGTAAAGGACTGTTGCAGAGAGCAGATTTTGGAGAATGGGGTGCAGAAGGACTTTTGCAGCAAGCAGAGGTTTACGACTGGGTTGAAGAAGGACTCTTGCAGAGAGCAGAGGTGGCAGAGTGAGGTGCAGAAGCACTGATACAGAGAGCTGAGTTTGGAGACTGTGGTGCAGAAGGACTGATACAGAAAGCAGAGGTTGAAGAATGGGGTGCAGAAGGACCCTAACAGAGATCAGAGTTTGGAGACTGATTTGCAGAAGGACGCTACTGAGAGCAGAGGTTGGAGACTGGGGTGGAGAAGGAATGTTGCAGAGTGCAGTGTTCGAAGACTGGGTTGCAGAAGGACTGTTGCAGAGAGCAGATGTTGGAGACTGGGGTGCTGAAGGGCTGTTACAGAGAGTAGAGGTTGGAGACTTGGGTGCAGAAGGACTGATACAGAAAGCAGAGTTTGGAGACTGGGGTGCAGAAAGACTGTTGACAAAAGCAGAGGTTGGAGACTGGGGTGGACGAAAACTGTTGTGGAGAGCAGATGTTGGAGACTAGGGTGCAGAATTACTATTGCAGAGAGCAGAGGTTGGAGACTAGGGTGCAGGAGGACTATTGCAGAGACCAGAGGTTGCAGACTAAGGTGCAGAAGGACTGTTACAATGAGCAGAGTATGGAGACTGTGGTGCAGAAGGATTGTTACAGAGAGCAGATTTTGGAGACTGGGGTGCAGAAGGACCTTTGCAGAGAGCAGAGTTTGGAGATGACGTGCAGAAGGACTGTTATAGAAAGCAGAGGTTGGAGACTGGGGTGAAGAAGGACTGATACAGAGAGTAGAGTTTGGAGACTGCGGTACAGCAGGACTGTTACAAAGAGGAGAGTTTGCAGACTGTGGTGCAGAAGGACTGTTTCAGAAAACAGAGGTTTGATACTGGTGTTCAGAAGGACTGTTACAAAGAGCAGATTTTGGAGACTGGTTTTCAGAATTATTGTTACATAGTGTAGAGGTCGGAAACTGGGGTGCAGAAGGATCTTACAGAGAGTAGAGTTTGGAGACTAGGGTGCAGAAGGACTTTTGCAGAGAGCAGAGGTTGGAGACAGGGGTGTGGAATGATCGTTTCAGAGAAGAGTTTTGAGACTGGGATGCAGAAGGCCTGTTAAAGAGAGCAGTGTTTGAAGAATTGGTTGCAGAAGGACTGCTATAGAGAGCAGAGTTTGGAGACTGGGTGGCAGAAAGATCTTCCAGAAAGCAGAGTTTGGAGACTGAGGTGCAGAAGGACGGTTACAGAGAAAAGTGGTTGAAGACTGGGATCAGAAGGATCATGCAGAGAGCAAAGGTTTCAGACTGAGATGTAAAAGGACTGTTACAGACAGCAGAGGTTGGAGATTGAGGTGCAGAAGGAGTGTTACAGGGAGCAGATTTTAAAGACTGTGTTGCAGAAGGATCATACATAGAGCAGAGTTTGGAGACTGAGGTGCAGAATGATTGTTGCAGAGAGCAGATTTTTCAGACTAAGATGAAGACGGACTGTTGCAGAGAGCAGATTTTGGAGACTGGGGTGCAGAAGGATGGCTACAGAGAGCAGAGGTTGGAAACTAGCTTGCAGAAGGCCTGTTACAGAGAGCAGAGTTTTGAGACTGGTTCGCAGAAGGAATGTTACAGAGATCAGAGTTTTGTGACTGGGTTTCAGAAGGATCCTACAGAGAACAGATGTTGGAGAGTGAGGTGCAGAAGAACTGTTGCAGAGAGCAGAGTTTTGAGAATAGGTTACAGAAGGACTGTTGCAGAGAGTAGATGTTTGAGACTGTTGCTCAGAAGGACTGTTTTAAAGAGCAGAGGTTGGAGAATGGGGTGTAGAAAGACTTTTGCAAAGAGCAGAGGTTGGAGACTGAGGTGCAGAAGGACTGTTACAAAGAGCAGAGGTTGGAGACTGTTGTGAAGAAGCACTGATAAAGAAAGCAGAGTTTGGAGACTGAGGTGCAAAAGGACCTTTACGGAGAGCAGAATTATGAGACTTTGGTAGAGAAGGAATGTTCCAGAGACCAGATTTTGGATATGGGAGAGCAGAAGGACTGTTGCAGAGGACAGAGGTTAGAGATTGGGGTGCAGCTGGACAGTTGCAGAAAGCAGAGGTTGAAGACTAGGGTGCAGAAGTAATTTTACAGAGAGCAGAGTTTGCAAACATGGGTGCAGAAGGATCTTACAGAGAGCAGAGGTTGGAGACTGAGGTTCAGTGCGACTCTTACAGAGAGCAGAGTTTGGATACTGGGGTGCAAAAGGACTGATAAAGAAAGAAGAGATTGGAGTTTGGGGTGAAGAAAGAAGGTATCAGAGAGCAGAGGTTGGACTGCAGTAAAGAAGGTCTGTTACAGAGAGCAGAGGTTGGAGACTGGGGTGCAGAAGGACTGTTGAAGAGATCAGATGTTGGTAACTAGGGTGCAGACGGACTGTTGCAGAGAGCAGAGTTTGGAGACTTGGGTGCAGAAGGACTGTTGCAGAAAGCAGAGTTTGGAGACTGAGGTGCAGAAGCACTGTTACAGAGAGAAGAGGTTCGAGACTTTGCTGCCGAAGGACTGTTACAGAGAGCAGAGTTTAAAGACTGGGTTCCTGAAGAATCTTACAGTGAGCAGAGGTTGGAGACTGAGGTGCAGGTGGATTGTTACAGAGAGCAGTGGGTGGAGACTGGGGTGCAGAAGGATCTTGGAGAGCAGAGGTTTTAGAGTGAGGTGCAGAAACAATGTTACAGAGAGCAGAGGTTGGAGGCTGAGGTGTCGAACAACTGTTACAGAGAGCAGAGTTAGGAGACTGAGGTGCAGAAGGACTGTTACAGAAAGCAGAGGTTGGAAATTGGGGTGCAGAACGAACTTGGAGAGCAGAGGTTTCAGACAGAGGTGCAGAAGTACTGTTACAAAGAGCAGAGTTTGGAGACTGAGGTGCAGAAGGACTGCTACAGAAAGCAGAGGTTGGAAATTGGGGTGCAGAAGGACCGTTACAGAGAGCAAAGTTTGGAGACTGTGGTATAGAAGGACTGTTACAGAGAGCATAGTTTTAAGACTGGGGTTCAGAAAGACTGATACAGAAAGCAGAGTTTGGATACAGGGGTGCAGAAGGACCTTTACAGAGAGCAGAGGTTGGAGACTGCGTTACTTAAGGACTTTTACAGACAGCAGATATTGGAGACTGGGGAGCAGAAGGACTGTTGCAGAGGACAGATGATGGAGACTGGGGTGCCCCAGGACACTTGCAGAAAGCAGAGGGTGGAGCTTGGGGTGGAGAAGGAATGTTAGAGAGAGCAGAGTTTGTAAACTGTAGTGCAGAAAGGTCTTACAAAGATCAGAGGTTGGAGACTGTGGTGCAGAAGAACTGTTGCAGAGAGCAGACATTGGAGACTGGGATCTAGAAAGATCGTTGCAGAGTGAAGAGTTTAGATATTGTGGTTCAGAAGGACTGTTGCAGAGAGCAGAGGTTGAAGACTGGAATGCAGATGGTTCTTACAGAGAGTAGAGGTTGGAGACTATGGTGCAAAAGGACTGTTGCAGAGAGCAGAGGTTGGCGACTGGTGTTGAGAGGATTCTTTGCAGAGAGAAGAGGTTGGAGACTGGGGTGCAGAAGGCCTGTTACACAGAGCCGAGTTTGGATACTGGGTTTCAGAGGGCCTGTAACAGAGATCAGAGGTTGGAGACTGTTGTGCAGAAGCACTGAGACAGAGTGCAGAGTTTAAAAACTGGGATACAGAAGGATCTTACAGAGAGCAGAGGTTGGAGACTGAGGTGCAGGAGGACTGTTACAGAGAGCAGTGGGTGGAGACTCGGGTGCAGAAGGATCGTGCAGAGACCAGAGGTTTCATACTGAGGTGCAGAAGGACTGTTACAGAGAGCAGAGTTTGGAGACTGAGGTGCAGAAGGACTGCTACAGAGCAGAGGTTGCAAATTTGGGTGCAGAAAGACCAATACCTAGAGCAGAGTTCGGAAACTGCGGTATAGAAGGACTGTAAAAGAGAGCAGAGTTTGAAGACTGAGGTGCAGAAGGACTATTACAGAGTGCAGATGCTGGAGACTGTGGTTAAGAAAGACTCTTACAGAGACCAGATATTGGAAACTGGGGTGTAGAAGGAATGTTACAGAGAGAAGAGTTTGGAAACTGGGGCGCAGAAGGATCTTACAAAGAGCAGAGGTTGGAGATTAATGTGCAGTACGATTCTCACAGAGAGCAGAGTTTGGAGACTGGGGTGCAGAAGGACTGATAGAGAAAGCAGAGATTGGAGTTTGTCGTTAAAAAGATGGTAACACAGACCAGAGGTTGGAGACTGCAGTGCAGAAGGACTGTTAAAGAGAGCAGAGGTAAAGACTGGGGTGCAGAAGGACTGTTGCAGAGAACAGATGTTGGTATCTAGGGTGCACAAGGACTGTTGCAGAGAGCAGAGGTTGGAGACTGGGATGCAGTAGGACTGTTGCAAAAGTAGAGGTTGGAAACTAAGGTGCAGAAGGACTGTTACAGAAAAAAGAAGTTGGAGACTGTCGTGCTGAAGGACTGAAAAAAAAGCAGTTTGGAGACTGGGGTGAAGAAGGACTGTTACAGAGAGCAGATGTTGGAGACTGGTTTGCAAAGGACTGCTAAAGAGAGCAGAGGTTAGAGACTGGGGTGCTGAAAGACTGTTGCAGAGAGCAGAATTTGGAGAGTGGGAATTGTGAAGAATTGTTGCAGAGAGAAGATTTTGGAGACTGGGGTGCAGAAGGACTGTTGCAGAGAGTAGATATCGGAGACTGGGGTGCAGAAGGACTGTTAAAGAGAGCAGTGGTTGGAGACTTTGGTGCAGACGGATTGTTACAGAGAGCAGAGTTTGGAGACTGGAGTGCATAAGGATCTTACAGAGAGCAAAGTTTGGAGACTGGGGTGTAGAAGGACTCTTGCCGAGAGCAGAGGTTGGAGACTGGGTTGGAGAAGAATCGTTGAAGAGAGAAGAGTTTGGAGACTGGGGTTCAGAAGGCCTGTTACAGAGAGCAGAGGTTTGAGACTGGGTTGCAGAATTCTTGATATAGAAAGCAGATTTTGGAAACTGTTGTGAAGAAGGACTGTTACAGACAGCAGAGTTTGGAGACTCGGTTGCAGATGGGTCTAACAGAGAGCAGAGTTAGGAGACTAAGGTGCTGAAGGACTTTTACAGAGACCAGAGTTTGGAGACTGGGTTGGAGAAGGATCTTACAGAGAGCAGGGTTTGGAGAATGCGGTGCAGAAGAACTGTTGTAGAGATCAGACGTTGGAGACTTGGGTGCAGTAGGATCATTGCAGAGAGCAGACGTTAGAGACTGGGGTCCAGAAGGATCGTTGCAGAGAGCAGAGTTTGGAGACTGGGGTGCAGAAGGACTCTTTCAGAGAGCAGATGTTGATGACTGGGGTGCAGAAGGACTGTTGCAGAGAGCATATTTTAGAGATTGGGGTGCAGATGGACTGTTACAGAGAGCAGAGGTTGGAGAATGAGGTGCAGAAGGACGGATACAGAAAGTAGAATTTAGAGACTGGTTGCAGAAGACTGTTACAGAGAGCAGAGGTTGGAGACTGGGGTTCAGATGGATCTTACAGAGAGCAGAGTTTGGAGACTGTGGTGCAAATGGACTGTTGCAGAGAGAAGAGGTTAGAGACTGGGGTGCAGAACGATCATGGAGAGAAGAGGTTTCAGACTCAGGTGCAGAAGTACTGTTACAGAGAGCTGAGTTTGGATACTGAAGTGCAGAAGGACTGTTACAGAAAGTGGAGGTTGAAAATTGGGGTGCAGAAGGACCGTTACAGAGACAAGAGGTTGGAGACTGCGGTATAGAAGGACTGTTAAAGAGAGCAGAGGTGGGAGACTTGGGTGCAGAAGGACTGTTACAGAAAGCACAGTTTGGATACTGAGGTGCAGAAGGATAGATATAGAGAGCAGAGGTTGAAGAATGTGGTTTAGAAGGACTGATACAGAAAGCAGTATTTGGAGACTGGGTTGCTGAAGGATCTGACAGAGAGCAGAGTTTTGTGATTGCAGTACAGAAGGACTGTTACAGAGAGCAGATATTCGAGACTGGGGTTCAGAAGGATCATGCAGAGAGAAGAGGTTTAAGACTGAGGTGCAGAAGGACTGTTACAGAGAGCAGAGGTTGGAGACTGTGGTGTAGAAGGACTTTTACAGAGAGCAGTGTTTGGAGACTCAGGTGCAGAAGGACTGTTACAGGAAGCAGAGTTTGGAAATTGGGGTCTAGAAGGACAGTTACAGAGAGCAGAGGTTTTAGACTGCGGTATAGACTGTTACTGAGAGCAGAGGTTGGAGACTGGGGTGCAGAACAACTCTTACATAGAGCACAGGTTGGAGACTGAGGTGCAGAAGGATCGATAGGGAACAGAAGTTGGAGATTGGGGTTCAGACATACTGATACAGAAAGCAGAGTTTGGAGACATGTTTGTTCAAGGACCGTTATGGAGAGCAGAGGTTGGAGACTACGGTACAGAAGGACTGTTAAAGAGAGCAGATCTCGGAGACTGGAGAGCAGAAGGACTGTTGCAGAGGGCAGAGCTTTGAGACTGGGGTGGAAGAGGAATGCTACAGAGAACAGAGTTTGGAAACTGGAGTGCAGAAGGATCTTTCAGATAGAGACATTGGAGACTGTGGTTCAGAAGGACTGTTGCAGAGATCAGACGTTGGAGACAGGGGTCCAGAAGGATCATTGCAAAGAGCAGAGTTTGGCGAATGTGGTGCAGAAAGACTGTGGCAGTGAGCAGATGTTTGAGACTGGGGTGCAGAAGGACTCTTGCAGAGAGCAGATTTTAGAGACTGGGGTGCAGAAGGACTGTTACACAGAGCAGAGTTTGGAGACTGAGGTGCAGAAGGACTGTCACAGAGTGCAGAGTTTGAAGACTGGTTTGCAGAAGGACTATTACAGAGAGCAGAGGTTGGAGAATATGGTTCAGATGGATCTTACAGAGAACAGATTTTGGAGACTCGGGTGCAAAGAACTTTGGCAGAGAGCAGATGTTGGTGACTGGGGTGGAGAAAAATCGTTTCAGAGAGAACAGGTTTGAGACTGGGGTGTAGAAGGCCTGTTACAGAAAGCAGAGGTTCAAGACTGGGTTGCAGAAGTCCTGTTACAGAGAGCAGAGGTCGGAGACTGTTGTGCAGAAGGACTGTTACAGAGTGCAGAGTTTAAAGAATGGGTATCACAAGGATCTTACAGAGAGCAGAGTTGAGACACTGAGGTGAAGAAGGGTCATTGCAGAGAGCAGAGTTTTCAGACTGAGGTACAGAAAAACTGTTGTAAAGAGTAGATGTTAATAACTACGGTGCAGAAGGACTGTTCTAGTGAGTAGAGGTTTGAGACTGGGGTGCAGAAGGACTGTTGCACAGAGCAGAGGTTGGAGAATGAGGTGCGGAAGTCCTGTTACAGGAAGCAGAGTTTGGAGACTCGTGTGCAGAAGGACTGTTACAGAGAGCAGTGGTTGGAAACAGGGGTGTAAAAGGATCCTACAGAGAGCAGAATTTGGACACTGAGGTGCAGAAGGACTGTTGCATAGATCAGATGTAGGAGTCTGGGGTTCAGTAACATCACTGCAGAGAGCAGAGTTTGGAGCCTAGGGTGCAGAAGGATCGTTGCAGAGAGAAGAGTTTGGAGACTGGGGTGAAGAAGGCCTGCTACAGAGAGCAGAGTTTTTAGACTGGGTTGCTGAAGAATCTTAGAGAGAGCAGAGGTTGGAGACTGAGGTGCAGATGGACTGTTACAGAGAGCAGTGGTTGGAAATAGTGGTGCAGAAGGACTGTTACAGAGACCAGAGTTTGGAGACTGCAGTATAGAAACACTGTTTCAGAGGTTGGAGACTGGGATGCAGATAGAATGTTACAGAGAGCACAGGTTGGAGACTGAGGTGCAGAAGGATAGATACAGAGAGCAGAGGTTTGAGACTGGGCTTAAGAAGGACTGATACAGAAAGCATAGTTTGGAGACTTGGGTGCAGAAGGACCGTTCCGGAGAGCAGAGGTTGGAGACTGCAGTACAGAAGGACTGTTACAGAGAGAAGATGTTGGAGACTGGGGTTCAGATGGATCTTACAGAGAGCAGAGGTTTAAGACTGCGGTGCAAAAGGACTGTTTCAGAGAGCAGAGGTTGGAGACTGTGGTGGAGAAGAATCATTGCAGAGAGAAGAGGTTGGAGACGGAGGTGCAGAAGGCCTGTTACAGAGAGCAGAGGTTGGATACTGGGTTGCAGCAGTCCTGTTATAGAGAGCAGAGTTTGGAGACTGTTGTGCAGAAGGACTGTTACAGAGTGCAGAGTTTAAAGTCTGTGTTTTAGAAGGATCTTACAGAGAGCAGAGTTGTGAGAATGAGGTGCAGAAGGACTCATGAAGTGAGCAGACGTTAGAGACTGGAGTCCAGAAAGATCCTTGCACAGAGCAGAGTTTGGAGAATGGGGTGTAGAAGGACTGTTGCAGAGAGCAAATTTTGGAGACTGGGGTGCAGATGAACTGTTGCAGAGAGCAGAGGTTGGAGATGGGGTTCAGAAGGACTGTTGCAGAGAGCAGAGGTTGGAGACTGTGGCGCAGAAGGAATGTTACAGAGAGCAGAGCTTAAAGACTAGGGTTCAGAGGGATCTTACCGAGGGAAGACGTTGGAGACTGGTGCAAAAGTACTTTTGCAGAGAGCAGAGGTAGGAGACTTGTGTGGAGAAGAATCGTTGCAGAGAGAAGAGTTTGGAGACAGGGGTGCAGAATGCCTGTTACAGAGAGCAGTGGTTGGAGACTGGTTTGCAGAAGTCCTGTTACAGAGAGCAGAGTTTGGAGACTGTTGTGCAGAAGGACTGTTACAGAGTACAGAGTTTAAATAATGGGTTGCAGAAGGATCTCACAGAGAGCAGAGTTGGGAGACTGAGGTGCAGAAGAACTGTTAGAGTGCAGAGTTTAAAGATTGGGTTGCAGAAGGATCTCACAGAGAGCAGAGTTTGGAGACTGAGGTGCAGAAGGACTGTTACAGACAGAGAGGTAGGAGACTGGGGTTCAGAAGGTTCGTTGCAGAGTGCAGAGTTTTCAGACTGAGGTGCAGAATGACTGTTGCAGAGAGCAGATGTTGGAGACTGAGGTGCAGAAGAACTGTTGCAGAGAGCAGATGTTGGATACTGTTGTTAAGAAAGATCATTACAGAGAGCAGAGTTTTGAGGCTGGTGTGCAGAAAGACTGTTACAGAGAGTAGAGTTTGGAGACTGGGTTTTATAAGGATGCTACAGAGAGCAGAGTTTGGACACTGGGTTGCAGCAGTCCTGATACAGAGAGCAGAGGTTGCAGACTGTTGTGCAGAAGGACTGTTACAGAGTACAGAGTTTAAAATCTTTGTTTTAGAAGGATATTACAGAGAGCAGAGTTGGGAAAATGAGATGCAGAAGGACTCATGAAGTGAGCAGACGTTGGAGAAGGGGTGCAGAAAGATCGTTGCAGAGAGCAGAGTTTGGAGACTGTGGTGTAGAAGGACTGTTGCAGAGAGCAGAGGTTGGAAACTGTGGTGCAGAGGAATCGTTGCAAGGAGCAGAGCTTGGAGACAGGGGTGCAGAAGGATCTTACAGAGAGCAGAAATTAGAGACTGAGGTGCAGAAGGACTGTTGCAGAGAGCAGAGTTTGGAGACTGAGGTGTAGAAAGACTGATACAGAGAGCACAGGTTAAAGACTGAGGTGAAGAAGGATAGATACAGAGAAAAGAGGTTTGAGACTGTGGTTCAGAAGTACTGATACAGAAAGCAGTGTTTGGAGACTGGGGTGCAGAAGGACCGTTATTGAGAGCAGAGGTTGAAGACTGCAGTACAGAAGGACTTTTACAGAGAGCAGATGTTGGATACTGGGCAGCAGAAGGACTTTTGCAGAGGACAGAGGTTGGAGACTGGGGTTCTGCTTTACACTTTCAGAAAGCAGAGTTTAAAAACTGGGATAGAGAAGGAATGTTACAGAGAGCAGAGTTTGGAAACTGGAGTGCAGAAGGTTCTTACAGAGAGCAGAGGTTGGAGACTGTGGTGCAGAAGGACTGCTGCAGAGAGCAGAGGATGGAGACTGGGGTCAAGAAGGATCGATGCAGAGAGCAGAATTTAGGGACTGTTGTTCAGAAGTACGGTTGCAGAGAGCAGAGGCTGGAGACTGGGGTGCAGAAGGACTTTTGCAGAGAGCAGTGGTTGGAGACTGGTGTGCAGAAGGACTGTTAGAGAGAGCAGAGGTTGGAGACTGAGGTGCAGAAGGACTGTTACAGAGAGCAGATTTTGGAGACTGGGGTTCAGATGGATCTTACAGAGAGCAGAGGTTGAAGGCTGGGGTGCAAAAAGACTGTTGCAGAGAGGAGACTTTGGAGACTGTGGTGGAGAAAATCGATGCCGAGAAAAGAGGTTGCAGACTGGGGTGCAGAAGGCCTGTTACATAGAGCAGAGGTTGGAGACTGGCTTTTAAAAGTCCTGTTACAGAGAGCATAATTTTGAGTCTTTTGTGCAGAAGGACTGTTAAAGAGTACAGATTTTAAAGACTGGGTTCTAGAAGGATCTTACAGAGAGCAGAGTTTGGAGAATGAGGTGCAGATAGACTGTTGCAGAGAGCAGAGGATGGAGATTGGAGTGCAGAAGGACTGTTACAGAAAGCAGAGGTTGGCAATTGGTGAGCAGAAGGACAATTACAAAGAGAAGAGGTTAGAGACTGTGATACAAAAGGACTGTTACAGAGAGCAGAGTTTGGAGAATGGGTAGAAGAAGGATCGTTGCAGAGAGCAGATGTTTGAGACTGGGTTGCAGAAGTTCCATTACAGAGAGCAGAGTTTGGAGACTGAGGTACAGAAGAACTTTTACAGAGAGCAGCGGTTAGAGACTGGGGTGCATATGGATTCTTACAGAGAGCAGGGGATGTAGACTGGGGTGCAGAAGGAGTGTTACAGAGAACATAGCTTGGAGATTGTGGTGCAGAAGAACTGTACAGAGAGCCGAGGTTGGAGACTGGGGTGCAGAAGGATTGTTACAGAGAGAAGAGTTTGGAGACTCTGGTGCAGAAGGACTGTTACAGAGAGCAGAGGTTCGAGACTGGGGTGCAGAAGAACTGTTACAGAGAGCAGAGTCTGGAGACTGGGGTACAGAAGGCCTGTCACAGAGAGCAGATGTTGGAGACTGAGTTAGAGAAGGACTGTTATAGAGAGCAGATGTTGGAGACTGAGGTACAGAAAGATTGGTACAGAGAGCAGAGGTTGGAGACTGAGGTGCAGAAGGATTGTTACAGAGAGCAGAGGTTAGATACTGTGGGCAGATAGAAAGTTACTGAGAAAACAGGTTGGAGACTTAGTGCAGAAGGATCTCTGCAGAGAGCAGAGATTGGAGACTCAGGTGCAGAAGGATCGTTACAGAGAGCAGAGGTTATAGACTGGGGTGCAGAATGACAGTTACAGAGAGCACATTTTGGAGACCTGTGTGTAGAAGAAATTTTGCAGAGAGCAGAGGTTGGTGATTGGGGTGCAGAAGGACTGTTGCAGAGAGCGGAAGTTGAAGACTGGGGTGCAGAAGGATCGTTACAGAGAGCAGAGGTTGGAGACTGCAGTACATAAGGACTGTTACAAAGAGCACAAATTTGAGACCGAGTGCAGAAGGACTGTTGCAGAGAACAGAGTTTGGAGACTGCGGTGCAGAAGGATCTTACAGAGAGTAGAGTTTGGAGACTGGAGTGCAGAAGGACTGTTGCAGAGAGCAGAGGTTGGAGACTGGGGTGCAGAAGGACTGTTTCAGATAGCACAGTTTCGAGACTGGGTTGCAGAAGGATCTTACAGAGAGCATTTTGCAGACAGAGGTTCATAAGGATTGTTACAAGAGCAGAGGTTTAAGACTGGGATGCAGAAGGATTGTTGCAGAGAGCAGATGTTCGATCCTGGTGTGCAGAATGAATGTTACAAAGAGCAGAGTATAGAGACTGGGGTGCAGAAGGATCGTTGCAGAGAGCAGAGGTGGGAGAGTTGGGTGCAGAAGGCCTGTTAAAGAGAGCACAGTTATAAGACTGCGGTGCAGAAGGCCTGTTACAGAGAGCAGAGTTTGGAGACTCGGGTGCAGAAGGACTTTTAAAGAGAGCAGAGTTTGGAGAATGGGTTGCAGAAGGATCTTACAAAGAGCAGTGGTTGGAGACTTAGGTTCAGAATGATCGTTGAGGAGAGCAGAGAATGGAGACTGTGGTGGAGAACGATACTTACAGAGAGCAGATAATGGATACTGGGGTGCAGAAGGACAGTTACAGAGAGCACAGGTTGGAGACTGGGGTGCAGAAGAAATGTTGCAGAGAGTAGAGATTGGATACTAGGGTGCAGAAGGACTGTTACCGAGAGCAGAGGTTGTAGACTGAGGTGCAGAAGGACTATTACAGAGAGCAGAGGTTGGAGACTGGGGTACAGAAGAACTGATACAGAAAACAGAGTTTGGAGACTGGGGTGCAGAAGGACTGTTGCAGAGAACAGAGTTTGGAGACTGGGGTGCAGAAGCACCGATGAAGAGAGCTGAGGTTGGAGATTTAGGTGCAGAAGATTGTTACAGAGAGCAGAGGTTGGATACAGGGGTGCATATTGACTGTTACAGAGAGAAGAGGTTGGAGACTGAGCCGAAGAAGAATCTTACAGAGAGCAGAGGTTGAAGACTAGGGTGAAGAAAGACTGTTGCAGAGAGTAGAGTTTGGAAACTGAGGTGCAGAAAATTGTTCCAGAGAGAAGAGGTTGGAGACTGGAGTCCAGAAGGCCTTTTACAGAGAGCAGAGTTTGGAAACTGGAGTACAGAAGGCCTTTTACAGAGAGCAGAGGTCTGAGACTGGGGTGCAGAAAGACTGATACATATAGCACATTTCGGAGACTGGGGTACAGAAGGATCGTTGCAGCGAGCAGAGGTTTCAGACTGAGGTGCAGAAGGACTGTTACAGAGAGCATAAGTTGTAGTCTGAGGGGCAAAAGGACTATAACAGAAAAAAGAGGTTGGCAATTGGGATGTGGAAGGATCGTTACAAAGAGAAGAGGTTGGAGACTGCGGTACAGAAGGACTGTTACAGAGAGGAGAGGTTGGAAACTGAGGTGCAGAAGGATCGTTACAGAGAGCAGAGTTTGGAGACTGAGGTGCAGAAGGACTTTTACAGAGAGCAGAGTTTGGAGACTGGGGTGCAGAAGGATTCGTACAGTGAACAGAGGATGGAGACTGGGTTGCATAAGGAGTGTTACAGAGAGCAGAGTTTGGAGATTCTGGTTCAGAAGAACTGTTAAAGAGAGCAGAGTTTTGAGACTGGGTTTCAAAAGGATTGTAACAGTGCATAAGTTTGATTCGGGTGCAGCAGGACTGTAACAAAGAGTAGAGCTTGAAGACTGGGGTGCAGAAGAACTGTTACAGAGAGCAGAGGTTGGAGTCTGCACTGAAGAAGCCATGTTACAGAGAGCATTGGTTGGAGACTGAGGTGCAGAAGGATCATTACAGAGAGTAGAGGTTGGATACTGAGGTGCAGAAGGACTGTTACAGAGAGCAGAGTTTGGAGATTGAGTTGCAGAAAGATTTATACAGAGAGCAGAGGTTAGAGACTGAGGTGCAGAAGGACTGTTACGGAGAGCAGAGTTTGAAGACTGGGGTGCAGAAGTATCGTTGCAGAGAGCAGAGGTTGGAGACTGAGGTGCAGGATGATCTTACAGACAGCAGAGGTTGGAGACTGGGGTGCAGAAGGACTGTTACAGAGAGCAGAGGTTGGAGACTGGGTTGCAGAACGACTGATACACAAAGCAATTTTGGAGACTGGGGTGCAGAAGGACCGTTACAGAGAGCAGAGTTTGGAGAAGAGGTATAGAAGGACTGTTACAGAGAGCAGAGGTTTGAGACTGGGGTGCAGAAGAATTGTTACAGAGAGCAGAGTTTGGATACTGGGATGCAGAAGGACTGTTACAGAGAGCAGAGTTCAGAGACTGGGGTGCAGAAGTTTCTTACAGAGAGCAGAGTTTGGAAACTGAGGTGCAGAAGGACTGTTACAGAGAGCAGAGTTTGGAGACTTTGTTTCAGAATTTTTGTTGTAGAGAGCAGAGTTTTCAGACTTAGGTGCAGAAGGACTCTTGCAGAGAGCAGTTGTTTGAGAGTGGGGTGCAGAAGGACTCTTTCAGAGAGCAGAACTTGGAGACTGGGGTGCAGAAGGATTCTAGCAGGGAGCAGAGTTTGGAGACTGGGTTCCAGAAGGACTTTTACAGATAGTAGAGTTTTGAGACTTAGGAGTAGAAGGAACGTTGTAGAGAGCAGAGGTTGGAGACTGATGTCCAGACCGATTGTAACAGAGATCAGAGGGTTGAGACTGCAGTGCAGAAGGAGTGTTACAGAGAGCAGAGTTTGAAGATTGGGGTGCAGAAGAACTGTTACTGAGAGCAGAGGGTGGAGACTGGGATGCAGAGGACTGTTGCAGAAAGCAGAGTTTGGAGACTGAGGTGCAGAAGAACTGTTACAGAGTGCAGAGTTTGGAGACTTGGGTGCAGAAAGACTAATACAGAAAGTAGAGTTTGAGACTGGGGTGTAGAAGGACCGTTACAGAGAGCAGAGTTTGAAGACTGCTGTACAGAAGTACTGTTACAGGGAGCAGAGGTTGGAGACTGGGGTTCTAAGGATCATTGCAGAGAGCAGATGTTTTAGACTGGTGTGCAGAAGTATCTTACAGAGAGCATAGGTGAGAGACTGAGCTTCATAAGGACTGTTACAGAGACCAGTGCTTTTCGACTGGGGTGCAGAAGGATCGTTGCAGAGAGCAGAGGTTGGAGACTGAGGTGCGGAATGATTGATGAGGAGAGCAGAGTTTGGAGACTATGGTGGAGAAGGATACTTACAGAGAGCAGATGTTGGAGACTGGGGTGCAGAAGGACAGTTACAGAGAGCACAGGTTGGAGACTGCGGTACAGAAGAAATGTTGCAGAGAGTAGAGGTTGGAGACTAGGTTGCAGTAGGACTGTTACAGAGAGCAGAGGTTGTAGACTGACGTGCAGAAAGACTGTTACAGAGAGCAGAGTTTGGAGACTGGTGTACAGAAGAACTGATACAGAAAGCAGACTTTGCAGACTGTGGTGCAGAAGGACTGTTGCAGAGAACAGAGTTTGGAGACTGGGGTGCAGAATTACCAATGTATAGAGCTGAAGTTGAAGATTTAGGTGCCTAAGATTGTTACAGAGAGCAGAGGTTGGATACTGGGGTGCATATGGACTGTTACAGAGAGCAGAGGTTGGAGACTGAGGTGCAGTAGGCCCATTGCAGAGAGCAGAGGTTGGAGCCTGGGGAAAAGAAGGATCATTGCAGAGAGCAGATGTTTGAGACTTGGGTGCAGAAGGGCTGTTACAGAGAGCAGAGTTTGGAGACTGAGGTGCAGAAATACTGTTACAGAGAGCTGAGTTTGGAGACTTTGCAGAATGATTGTTGCAGAGAGCATAGTTTTCAGACTTAGGTGCAGAAGGACTGTTGCAGAGAGCAGATGTTCGAGAGTCGGTGCAGAAGGACTCTTTCAGAGAGCAGAACTTGGAGACTGGGGTGCAGAAGGATTCTTGCAGGGAGCAGAGGTTGGAGACTGGGGTGCAGAAGGCCTGTTACAGATATCACATTTTGGAGACTGGTGTGCAGAAAGATATTATAGAGAGCAGAGTTTGGAGACTGAGGTTCAGAAGGACTGTTACAGAGAGCTGAGTTTGAAGACTGGGTTGCAGAATAATTGTTGCAGAGAGCAGAGTTTTCAGACTTAGTTGTAGAAGGACTGTTGGAGAGAGCAGATGTTCGAGAGTGGGGTTCAGAAGGACTCTTTCAGAGAGCACAACATGGATACTGGGGTGCAGAAGTTTTCTTGCAGGTAGCAGAGGTTGGAGACTGGGGTGCAGAAGGCCTGTTACAGGTATCATAGTTTGGAGGCTGGTGTGCAGAAGGATATTATAGAGAGCAGAGTTTGGAGACTGAGGTGTAGAAGGACTGTTACAGAGGGCAGAGGTTGGATACTGGGTTGCAGAAGGACTGTTACAGAGAGCAGAGTTTGGAGACTGGGGTGCAGAAAGATTTAACAGAGAGCAGAGGTTGGGGACTGAGGGCAGAAAGACTGTTGCAGAGAGCAGAGATTGGAGACTGAGGTGCAGAATGATCGATTTAGAGAGAAGAACTTGGAGACTGGGGTTAAGAAGGCCTTTTACAGAGAGCAGAGTTTGTAGACTGGGGTGCTGAAGGCCTGTTACAGAGAGCAGAGTTTGGAGACTTGGGTGCAGAAGGACTGTCACAGATAGCACAGTTTATAGACTGAGGTGCAGAATGATATTATAGAGAGCAGAATTTGGACACTGAGGTGCAGAAGGAATGTTACAGAGATCAGAGTTTTGAGACTGGGTTGCAGAATGATTGTTGAAGAGAGCAGAGTTTTTAGACTTAGGTGTAGAAGGACTGTTGCAGAGAGCAAATGTTCGAGAGTGGGGTGCAGAAGGACTCTTTCTGAGAGCAGAACTTGGAGACTGGGGTGCAGAAGGATTCTTGCAGGTAGCAGAGGGTGGAGACTGAGGTGCAGAAGGCCTGTTACAGATATCACAGTTTAGAGACTGTTTTGCAGAAGGATATTATAGAGAGAAGAGTTTGGAGACTGAGGTTTAGAAGGACTGTTACAGAGAGCAGAGGTTGGAGACTGGGGTTCTGAATGATTGTTGCAGATAGCAGATTTTTCAGACTGAGGTGCAGAAGGAGTGTTGCAGAGAGCAGATGTTCGCGAATGGGGTGCAGAAGGAGTTTTTCAGAGAGCAGAACTTGGAGACTGGGTTGGAGAAGGATTGTTGCAGGGAGCTGAGGTTTTAGACTTGGGTGCATAAGGACTGTTATAGAGAGCAGAGGTTTTCGACTGGGGTTCAGAAGGCCTTGTACAGAGATCAGAGCTTTGACACTGTGGTGCAGAATGATTAGTGGTAGCTGGTGAGCCTCCTTCTGGACACGTTCTTTTCCGCACAGTACATCAGGCCCTCTCTCCTCACCCTGCTCTCTTTTGGCTTTATGAGCACCTGTGACTTCCACAGTCACTCTAAGTCATGACTCCCAGGCCTATCTCCTGGGAACCTGTCCCGCTGCCTCCTGGAATCTCCTCGGGGAGACCCTGCAGGTACCCAGACTCCAGGCCCAACCTCCTTTCGTCCTTTCCTCTCCCCAGACACGCTCCTTCTCATTTTTTTATGTTTTAATGAGTGATCCAACTGCCACTCAGCTACCCCACAGACCAGGTGCCCTCTTGTGTCCACGTCACCAGGACTTTAAAGTGCTTTACCCAGGGATCCTCTTCAGAGCTTTTCCCCAAGCTCCAAATGTCACATCTTCAGTTACCAGATATTTTCTTTTAATCTTGTTTTGGCACCCGATTTTTTTCAGAGACTACATGAAGGTATTCTAACCAAAGCACATGGAATATGGAGACTATTATGGCTTAGAAATAAGATATCCCCCCACCAAAAGCTCATGGTCAGCCACAGTAGCAATGTTCAGATGTGAAATGATTAGACTGTGAGACTTGTGACCTAATCGGTGGATCCATCCATTTTGTGGGTTAATTATCTGAAAGGCCCACTGTACTTAGAGGAGTGTGGGCAGGTGGAGTGTGCCTGGGGACATGCCCTGGGGAATCACATCTTGTTCCCTGCAAACTGTCTCCTCCGGTCCCCTCCCCCGCCCCAACCTTCTGGCTGCCATGAGCTAGGGACACTTCCCTCCTTGTTCCCTTCCACCTAGGCGTCCCACCTCATCTCAGGCCTGCAGCAATGGGTCAGCTGGCCCCAGACCAAACCTCCAAGCCAGGAGGCCAGAGTGCATCTCCCCGTCCGGGTTTTTCTGGTCAGGCCTGTGGTAACTGTGGCAACCTTGGACTGACCCAGGGAGTAGGTGTTATGAGTGGATTGGACCCAAAAAGGTTTCTTAAATCCACAGATTCTGTCATTTTCAAAGCTCAAGCCATTTCCTTCTGGATAGCCTGTTTCCAGCCTGCCCTCACCTAGAATGTGGTCTACTAGTGCTTATTGAAATTCTCCAGCTGTCCTGGTCCTGCCCATTTGCACACCACAGCTAGCTTTTAGGCAGCCAGACCCATGGACCTTCTGCTGCCCACTGAGGAGAGAAGAGAGATTTTTTGAGGACCCTGTTAGAAGTCCACTGTTATTTTTTTATTAAAGACCACACTCAGAGGGCATATTTCAGGCAGTCCTTCACATGCGTCTTTGAGAAATCAGACTCACAATGATTTTTGTGATTCTCTCCCAGGATCCAATAACCACCGCTCTACTCCCTACTTCTCTGAGATCAACTTTTTAGCTTCCACAAAGAAGTGAAAAACTGCTATTTCTCTTTATGTGTCTGGCTTATTTTACTTAATATAATTTCTCCCATGAGCTAGTTTTAAATAGCAACTGCACAACAAAATCTTTTATGTCAGATTTAAATTTTATTCTGAAGAGATAATTCGAAATGGTCACATATGTTTATGTAGGAAAATGTTCATTAAAATATTTATAGGACTGGAGATGATCTGAATGTTTAGCCAAAGGGGAGAGATTAAGTTTATTTAAGAGAGATGTAAGTTTATTGATCATCTCAATAGATGCAGAAAAAACATTTAACAAAATATAGCACCCCTACCTGTCAAAACAGTAGAAACACTAGGGACAGAAGGAACTTTGTAAAAGCATTGTAAAAGCTATCTATGCTAAACCCAAGGCAGCATCATTCTATGTGGAGAAAGGTTGAAAGCATTCACTCTAAAAACTGGAAGCAGATAGGGTGCCCCCTCTTTCTCCACTTCTATTCAACTTCATCCTTGAAATTGCTAGAGCCATTGGACAAAAGAAAGATATTAAAGGTATAAAAATAGGTCAAAAAGAATTCAAATCTCACTCTTTGCTGATAGGATCATGTCATCTTCTTAAAATTTTTATTAGAGCATAATAGTTATACATAGAAGTTGGGTTGATTTGGAAAAGATCCTATGTGCATGGAATCTGATTTAGTCCATTCAGTCCCCACCACCAATCTCCCTACCCATTTTGCCCCCATTCTCCTTTCTCTACTGATCTTTCTTTGGGTCATTTATCTGTTAATTTTTGTCTGGTGCTTTCTACATATACATACAGGTGCAGTCCCCTGTTTTAGACTTCTATGTGCACATAACATGATCTGCGTAAAGACCTTTCACATTTCCTCCCTTCCCAAATCTCTCCACCCTCTCATTCTCCTTCTATTCCACTGATCTTCCCTGTATATTTAAGATAGCCAGTCCAACCCCACTTCATCATCTTATTTCTTCTATTTTGCTCTGGCCCTGATAATTTCAGCATTGTACAGGAATGTATAACTTCTGTCTTTCTGAACATAGAGATCAAGATTGATTTAAAATGAGAAAAACTCTACATTGGAAAACACTGAAGTCAACACCGACTGCTTCTGCAGATGATGACTTTGCTTTTTAAATTTTTTTCTTAACATTTGCAATGAAAATTAACTTCTCCAAAAATCTTATGTTTACATAAAAGGACAACAGGAGACAGAGATTACTGAGACAGTGAAAAATGACTTCACACCATGATGAGGTCGAATGGCTTTGTGTTGGCTTCTAGCAATTCTCTGGTTTCTCCCACCCACCATCACCGCTACAAATGTGTGCGGCTTCATGGGTCTGATTCCCTGAGACCAGTCCCACAGGTTAATATCAAATGAATAGCAGTTAAAGGCTGCTTTTCATTCGATATTATTTCCCATGTTGCTGCAGATTAACAAGCCTGTTTGGGGTGCTCTCAGTCCATTCTCATCATGGTCTCTTTTTCTCTGTTTTCTACCTATGACAACATTGGAAATGAGCAATCAATCATTTGTCACTGAATTAATCTTCTTGGGATTTTCCAACCACTCCAACCTACAGGGCTGGTTCTTCCTGCTCTTTCTGGTCATTTACCTGACCACTCTCCTGGGGAACATGCTCATAATAGTGGCCACCAGGGTCAGTCCTGCTCTCCACACTCCAATGTACTTTTTTCTCAGCAATTTGAGCTTCTTGGACGTCTGCTACACATCCACCACCCTCCCAGTACTGCTGGTGAACTTTTTCTGGGAGAAGGCAATTTCTTATGAGGGCTGCCTTTCCCAGGTCTTAAACTTGGTGACAAGTGCTGGCACAGAAGGCGTCTTACTGGCTGTTTGGCCAGTATGACTGCTGTGTGGCCACCTGCCGTCCTCCTCAGTACCCAGTAATAATGAGTGCGAAGGTCTGTGTTGGCACAGTGACTGGGTCCTGGCTGTGTGGGCTGGTGAATGTGGTCACACACACAGTGCTGGCCATCACACTCACTCTGTGTGGGCCCCACCAGATCAGCCAATTTCTCTGTGACACCCCATTGCTCCTGAAGCTCTTCTGCTCAGACACCTCTGTCAAGGAGTCTGCACTCCACGTTGTCAGTGCCACCATGGGCCTGAGACACTGCCTCTTCACTGCAGGCTCCTACGCACTCATCATGGCGGCCATCCTGGGGATTCCCTCTTCCTAGGGAAAAAGGAAGGCCTAGTCCACCTGTGCGTCCCCCCTCACTGTCGTTGTGGTCTTCTATGGAATAGCCAACTTTCACTATGACAGGCCCAGAGAAGGCTGGACACGGACACCCTGGTTTCTGTGCTTTTCTGTGTGGTGACCCCCATGTTGAAGCCCATCATTCACAGCCTTTAGAAGCAATGAGGTCCAGAGTGCCCTGAGGCAGCTGGCTGGGAGACAGACTGTATAGTGAGATTAGAACTAGATGATGGTTTCATTCTATGAAATGTCTTAGTTGTAGAAATATGTGAACTCTTCAGCAGCAATTACAAGAACACTTTCTCCATACACAGTGTCTCATGACCACTGTGGTGCCCCTCCAACCAGGGGAAGCACACTGTGCTAAGTATGTGACACATTGTGACCTAACCTGTGTTCTCTAATCAACAAGTATTTCAGAATATTTTTATTAGTTTTCTCTCCAAAAAAAGCTTAAATCCAAAGCAATCAATCTCCTTTCCCCCAATATTGCAGCTCTAGCCAACACTAGTGAATGTGAAGTGCTATGTGCAATGTGACTTTGACTTGCATTTTCCTAATGGATCTTGATTCTAAGTTTTACATAAACACCATTTCTGTGTTTCTCCTTCACATGTGGAAAGACCCATGTATACACTCGTGTTTTGTGGATATTTTTAATGAAGTAATACCATATACGCCTTTTGGATCTGACTTATTTCACTTAGGATGTTTGCAATTTTCAGTTATATTGTAGCTTGTATTAGTATTTTAGTTTATTCCTTCTTATTGTGACTGATTTCCATATTATGAAAATGCCACATTTTTTTGTTCATTTCCCACTGGATAGTAATTTTTACTTTTTGTCTGTGTGGGTGTCGTACTGCAGATTGAATCCGGAGCCTCCTGCACACTAAACAATGTTCTACCACTAAGCCAAAGCCCAACCCTTTTAAAAATTTTGTTTTGAGACAGGGTCTTGCAAATTTGCCCAGGTTGTCCCTGAATTTGTGATCCTCCTGCCTCAGCTTCTTAGGTAGCTAGATTACAGACCTGCCTGGTCATTTTCACTTTTTGACTAATATGAATAAGATTCGTATATATAATATGAACATTATATATAATACGAACATTATATTAACATTCATGTACAAATCATTGGTAGACAACTTTTTTATTTATTTTGAGTTTGTAAGTAGGAGTGGAAGAGGTTGATCATTAACTCCATATTTAAACTTTCTGAAGAAGTTTCAGATCATTTTCAAACCAGTGGAACCAGCTTACCTTATTGTTAAGAGTGGTGAATAAAGCTTCTGATTTCCTCACTCCCTTAACAACACATCATTATTATTATTCCTTTTATTGTGACCACCCTGGAATTTATGAAGTGCTTCATCAAATGTGCTTTAGATTTGCCTTTCCCTGATGGCTAATCATTCTAAGATCTTTTAGGAGTACTGTTAATGTGTCTCCCCTAAGAATGAGGAAAACCCCATTGTATTATGGGAAATTTTAAGTTTTAGAGACTTACCTCTTTATCTAATACTTTTATTTGTATTTTTCTTCAATAAAATACTACAAGACGTTCAAGTTTGTTGTCTTTTCTCAATCTGTGCCTGAAAGAGCTGTTTGATGACTCTTTTTTTCCCTTACTTTTAAACTCCATAGCAAACAATTTGTTCACCAGGTCATGAGCATCAGCAGGATCATAAAATTAAGAGGCACGAAGTCATACAGGGTTTGGTAAGGGATCAACCCTTAGCAGGAGTGGATCAGCTGAAGATAGTGGGGATGCTTTTAATATTGTGGCTTCTGATTTCTGTCTATCTAGCAAAGTATATAACATAAAGGAAAAACTTCATATGCTGTGCGAAATCCATCCCAATAAGTGCATTCCTACCCTGACCCCTTCTTTTTTTAGCAGGAAGAGAATGCATTCTTGAGGTATCAGCCACCTACAACTTCTTAGCAGAAATCTCACTCTGAACTTTGCTCACCCACATCCCAGAAGAGAGAGGACGCTGATCTTCTCGCTGCATGCTGGGAACAGGTGATTGCCAAGACATTAATGAATCCAACAGCGAATTAACTGCTCTCCATTGTTGCAGTTGAACTCAAGCCATTGCCCGTGAGTTGTGTTTGCACACTGAGGAGTCCCAGAGCAGCTGCAGAGGAAAGGCACGATGCATATTCCCAACAGGTCAGCCCCAGACCTCTATAAAAGTCCATCACAGGAAAATGAATTGTGAGAGATCAGAAGATTTTGACTCTTGCATGAGGCCACAGATATGAGACAGGCAACTTTCAGAATAACAGGTCCGTTTTGTGGTGAATGGAAACCAACAGCAAGTTTTACCAAGAGCTTTCTATGCAGCCCTGGTGCTAGTATGGAGAGCAGCAAGGACCACACCAAAACCAGAAATCTACGCCTCTCTGTGAGAGTTGCTGGTAAATAATTTATGTACCATCACAATTTTCAAAAACACTATCCCAGAATCAGGATACACCTACACCTTAAAAACATATTACAGAATATTGTACCTATTTTCGTTACCATTTTGCTGGCATTTATGTAATGACCTATCGTAGCACCTATTCTATGTGTGTCTAAGTTTCCACAATACTACTTGTATTGCCAGAGTAGAAATAACTTCAGAGGTTATCACAAAACCTGAGGGATTTAGCATGATGCCTCCAGTACTGGAAGAAAACCCAAAACATAACCAGAAACCCTGGGATGCCTAAATTCCTTAAGTGAGATGATGTGTGTGGAAAATTACTTATGGTAAACAATAGATAATGCTAAGTGTTAATCCTCTGCTTTTGATGAGCAGGACAGAAATGAATAATTTTTAGGGAGAAAGTATAGGGACACATTCTCATTATAATACAATATAGCATAACAATAGACCTACCAAAATATCTGTTTAAATAAAAATAATTATTGTAGAAGAAGTTATGTTTAGAAACGTATTCATTCACTAACTAGGGGTTTTCATCTTTATCTTACAACACATGGATGCTTGGGGAGAGGAGTTGCAAGCATTTTATTAACTGTAATAAATTCCTGAAGCTTGTGAGTAATCTACTTCATACACAACCCCCCTCGTTTAGAAATATTATATTTTGGGGTCACTCATAAGTAACTTCATTCTCAGTCTTTTGACTTTGAGATGACTGATTGGGAAAGAAAGATGCAGAGCTGCTTGTTCTGTGGGAACTGCCGATGGTCTCCATCAGCGATATGTTTAGGAGACAGGAGACACTGAGTTCCTCAGAAGCCGCTGGGCTATGCTGCCTCACTTATGCCCACAGAGGCTTTATTTTTCTCAGCAAGATATCTGCACCGGAACCACTGAACAGAAATATCCTCTCGCCTCTGTCATGTCTCTGTTAGATCCTTTAGGTCTCACACAGTACCGTCTTTAAAAAATCTTTTAAAAACTCTGCTCTATGGATGTACTTGACAGACCTTCTTCATTCTTCAAACCTTTACTGAGTGCACATTTACACAAGGTGTTGCCCTAGTGTTTAGTACACAATTGAGAGGCCCAACTAAGACCTAGAGGAGCGCATATTCAAGATGGAATGAGGGGCTTTGACAAGTATTAAGTGCTCCATTTCCAGAGCTGCCCAAGCAAACACTAAGGGAAAATAATGATAATTTGTAGATTACATAGAATTGTTACCAAGTTTCCTGCACATATTGAGTTCATCTTCCCATTAGATTGTAAGTTGGTTGAAGGACAGTGTCGGAGACCAGCTCCAACAGGGTGTCTCAGGAGATGAAAGGAAGGTGAGGAGTGGGTGAAAGAGGGGGTGGAGAAACAACACAGGCACCAAAGTGAAGGTGTTGATCCCAATCTTGACTTGTGAAGTTGATCATATATACTTTTCATTTTGGCAGGCTTACAGTACTTTGTGGTTACAAAACAGGAATCATTATTCAAACAAAACAAAATATTACATAGCTACAATTAGAATAGAAGAATGTATCTTGGCTTATGCATAAGCAAGCATTTGTACTTTCAGTTCGAGTTTTGCTTTGAGCTGTTTCTGCTTAGTTAACTTTTAATAATAGTTACAAATGTCCCAAACTATTGGCCTATACCTTGACTATTCTTTCTTGACTTACTGACTGGAACCGGTGCCATGGTTACGGCAAGTAGTTGATTTGTTATTACTTGCAATCAAACAAATGTAAGAGCTCACACCATTGTTCATAGGAAGACGAACAAGTTGCCCAGTACTAAGCACTAGTCTATCTTGTTAACATTAATTTTCCTTCTCTAGATTTTAATTTAATTTCTCAAAAACTTCCTTGACAGGAATACAGGGAGTTTTTCTTTAGACATTAACAATTTACACTCCACAGCTGAATCATTGCATTTAGAGCAAACAGATCTATGCTTTAGAAGTAGTTGCATTAGTTGGGAAAGTCATGATTTTCCCTTTATACTTAATGGTCATATGAGAAATTAGAACTATACTTATTAAAGGAATACAAAAACAAATAAGCCCATTCCCAGAAACATACTGCGCTTCTCCAGAGGATGGACGCCTTGCGCCATCCACCTCAGTAGGGCCTTGCCATTGCCTGAGTCAGGGAAGGGGCGCAGAAGGACAGGGATCAGATCTTATCCTCTTTGGGTTTCGTAGTAGATCTGGCTTAGGACTAAATTAGACCCTGTATAGGAACAAA
Source organism: Ictidomys tridecemlineatus (assembly GCF_052094955.1). Lineage (NCBI taxonomy): Eukaryota > Metazoa > Chordata > Mammalia > Rodentia > Sciuridae > Ictidomys > Ictidomys tridecemlineatus. Next base: position 151,185 of record NW_027522827.1, on the reverse strand, counting down.
ATTGGTTTGAATTGAAACTAACCACTACCAAGAAAAAAAAAATTAAAATCTGAAATGGAAAGGAGAATTTTTTATTTTGAAGAATTTTATAACTAGAAGGCTCTGACATATCGTAAGAGGTAATAATTTGTCTTCCCTTTCCCCTTCATGCTAGAAGAAGCACAGGTGAAATAAAAAGAACTGAAAGAGCTGGCACAGTGGTGCACCCCTGTAACCCAGCAGCTCAGGAGGCTGAGGCAGGAGGATAGTGAGTTCAAAGACAGCCTCAGCAAAAACAAGGCACCAAGAAACTCAGTGAGACCCTGTCCCTAAATAAAATATAAAATAGGGCTGGGGATGTGGCTCAGTGGTCAAGCCCCTGAGTTCAATCTCCGGTAACTACCCCTCTACACCCCGGCCCCATAATAACAGAACTGAAAGAGATGTTAAATGCTGAATTGAGTGCTGAATCTCCAAGACAGGAGAGAGGCTTTTTCCTGGTGAATATGTTAAGATTTTAAACCTACCAGTTAGGGGTAAGGGCATCCCTGCATGTTAGGTGAAAGAGCCCAGCCTCTCCCAAAGTGTGTCCTTGGACCAGCATCACTGGGAACACTTGGAACTCACTGACTGAGGCCAACTGTTCTGCACAACGACCTCTGATCTTTCCCTCGTTTCCAAGCACCCACACCACATAGAAAGATATGAGGACAACTCTGGGCCAGGCCAGATACCTCATGGATTTCACAGTAATAAATTCACATTGCCACAAGCACCTGAAATCATTCAGATATTTTTCTGAATAAATTGAACTTGTACTGTTTGTGTGTGTGTGTGTGTGTGTGTGTGTGTGTGTGTGTGTGTTTTAAACAATTTACTGGGAAACATGAAAATTGGATTTAAAAATTTTAATCATTGCTTGTGCTATTGAGATCAAATAGGAATCACTGTTTCCCTGATGTGCATAAGGGTTTTCATGATCACAAATTCTTCCTCGTTTTGGTCATGCCCATCTTTTTTTTTTTTTTTTTTCGTTTGAGGAAATGAATCCTTAAGTTTAGTGAGGAAAACATTTCATTTATTGCCAAAGAAAAAAAAAAAGTTCTTCTTTTAAGACTCTAGACTTATTTATTTTATTTTGTTTATATTTAGATTTTTAAATTAGTTGTGCTTAATTGAAGCACCCACTTTCTATTGAAATTTAAATACTTTAAGCTTCTTAAGGCCCAAAGATTTGGAATTTTAATGAAAGCTGTGTCGGCCTATTAATCATGTGCAATGAATTATTAGAACCAAAGACAAGAATGTCAGGGCATTGAAGATAATAAGACAGTTTACTAATGTATGGTTTTATCATCAGGTAACAAAGTATCACTATAAATAATAGTTATTACATGATAAATTTTCTGAGTCAATTTCTTTTTTTTCTCAAATCATAATTGTTATTACATATTAAATGTACAAATTAATGTACATTATGCAAATTAAATAGATTAATTGATGTATCCCTACTTGCATTAATATATTGTGCATTAATTTCAATTGTTTTTTCTGTAAAATGAAGATAATAGGTTATCTTATAGCTTGTTGTGTAAACCAAATAAGTTAATGCATGTAAAAGACTCATAGGCATTTAATAAGTGTTAGGTATTTTTATCAAATGTGTGTCTCTATTTGTTACTCAATTTGAAAAATCCTGATTGGATTCAGGTATGTAAAAATTCATCTATTCATAGAAATTCACTGAGTTTTGATAGAATGGATTATCCAAAATTCAATCTAATTTTTACAGAAAACATGCCACTTTTAAACTACATTAAACAAGGTTTTTAAAGTCAGGCATTTTTGTGTATTGAAGCAATCTAAGAAGACTCACACTCAAATTATTTTTATATGAAATATGCCCTAGATTATTATGATGATTATGGTTATTATTATTGCAGAGCAGTGGGTTTACTATTAAGTTGATCTAATTCCTATGCTGCATAATATAAATTCTAAGGAGCAAGTACATATTGTGTCACAAAGTGTCATTCATGAGTTATGATTGTTAATAATGGATTATAATGGTGACCATGATGATGATTCAATCTAATGCCCTACATTAATAAAAAGCATAGAGGATAAGAAAAATTTTTTGGGTATCATCCTTCACCCTACCGCACACACGTGACCTACAAGAAATTAGCCAGTAAAACCAAAATAAAACTTATATGTAGATAAAATTATATAAACATACATTGGGAGATTTTTTTAATGCCCCATGAAATTGTCCCTCCTGAACTGACCTTTATATTTAAGACCTTTACAATAGCAGTATGCACAACTTCAGAGATTGTATTTTTAAATCCCTGAACATTTACGTTTAGTTTTCCCTTTTACACATCCACAGACCATGTACCAATTTCCCATAGTAAAATCTGCTTGAACTGCCTTCTATGTGGAATTTTATTTCTTTTTCTGAAAACATCTATATATCTACCTATAAAAGAGATTGTCATATTGATCTTTTTAATACGGGGTGTTAAAAGAAAGTACATGTCACTGATTTCTAAATGACTTGAAGTTCATCCAGGTAGTTGATAAAAAAAACAGAGAACGTAAGAAATGTCAAGTACATGTAGCTTCCAGCTCCATTTCAAAGTTGATTTATTGAAAATCAATGCTAATAAAGTAACCTCTTGTTTAGGTAAATTATTTAGAGAAGGCGATATCTAAAACTGACCTAGATAGTGTGGTGTTTATATTCATTTCTGGATAAACTTTTACTACAATTTTCGTGAACACCAAGTATAACAAAAATCCCTACTTTCTCTATTTCCTTCTCTACTTTCTCTATTTTCCTGGGATATTTCATATTCACCCTTTGCTGTAACAGTTGCCTTCAAGACTATGACTCCCAAATTCACACCTCCAGTTCTAGGCTGTCTGTGAAGGGCATTTCCACGTGATTATCCCACAGATAACTCACATTCAACATTACTCAAATCAAATCCACCAAAGCCTCCTCTACATCTGCTATTCCTCACATATTCCTGTTTTCCTGAGTGACCCCAACAGCTAGCCAGCCTGCCCAAACTGATTTGTTGTCTTTACCGTGTCTTCTTAAACTAGGACTTTAATGTTCTCCATATCCTTCTCCATGAGGACTTCAGAGATTTTCTCCCACCTTCAACACAGCACGTCTTCAGATACAGACCACTTCATTTTGATCTTGTTTTAGCACTCATATCACTCTTTTGAACTAAACAGGTGTGTCTAGAACCTGTGAAACCAGGTTTCACAGTTATCGACCCCTGCTCCTTGGACTCACATGCACAATTCTATGAGTGGGTCTCTCTGCGTGTTCTAGACCTAGAGATCTGATGATTTTCTAAAACCCAGTCTATCTCCCTCCAGGTGTCCGTGTTTTCAGTCTGCACTCACCTTAAAAAGATTTATGGTCCCCTATTATTGATACTCTGCAATCATTGATGTCCATGCTCATACCCAAGCCTGGCTTCCAGAGACACATCTGGGCTCTCTGGTGGCCCATGGCATGGAGAGGGGTGGGACGTTTTCTGAGGTTTCTATTGCCAAGTACCTTGCTTAGAAATCAGGCCTGACACAGCTTCACAGAGCCTAGTCCCGGGACCATAGGCTGATACCCTGCCACCTTCCCTGAAGTAGCAGGCTCCTCAGAATGATCCAGGGCTTGGCAGAATCAAAGGGTACTATCCCACCAGCCCCTTGAAGTTTCGCTGGATCTCCATAAAAATAGGGTACATCTCTCTGGAAATGGGCTCCCTCCTCCTGCCCCAGTGTGATGCAGCTATCAGAGAAGCTCAATAGTGAGGGTCTTTCCATTTATAGCAATTAGGATAACCAAGTGTTCTGAGCTTGCTGAGCCTTAGATGGCAGATTCCTGCTATATTCTTTGAGATTTTTGCCATCAATGTTGCCTGAGATGCCAACTTGCCATCCCACTAACTATAAGACAGTGTTCTCAGTCAAGACCAATCCCACAACCAATAACACACACACACACACACACACATACACACACACACACACACACACACACACACAAACACATGCATCATAGTGAGCAAGGCTTTGTATCTGTGATACAGACCAAATGAACCCACCAATCACATTCACTGCTTCAAACAGATTGTGATCAGGAACCAACTGATGTCACTTGTAAAATATGATATGTCCTGGACTATCACTGTGGTAAAAAAGAAGTAGAGAAATGCAAAAATATGGGAGTAAATACTTAACCTCTTAGAGACCTAAAAAAATATTTAGATGTGGTTCCAAAAAATCCTGAGTTAAAAATCATCTTGAAAAAATGCTTTCACTTGTATTTATCAATTTACTTACTTACTTACTTACTTACTTACTTACTTACTTACTTACTTACTGCAGTACTGGGTATTGAACCCAGTGGCACTCTACCATGAAGCTATATCCCCAGCCCTTTCAATTATTTGGGGCGGAGGGCCTTGCAGAGTTTGAAATTTATTATCCTCCTGCCTTAGTCTCCCAAGTACCTGGGATTACAGGCAGGTACCACTCTTCCCCATTAATTACTTATTTTTAAAATAATGCTATTTTTAAAAATTGAACTATAATTTGTACTCAAAGAATGCACAGATCTAAAGTGTACAGGTTTATAATATTTTACATATATATGAACTACCAAAAATCAGGATATAAAACATTTCCATCATTTTTGAAAATTCCTTCATGCTTCAACTGATATCACCCCTGAGCTCCAAAAAAAAAAAAAAAAAAAAAAACACGATAATTACTTGACCATTATAACTGTTTAGCTAATTTTTGAAGTTTATTTAAAGGAAACATACAGTATATATTTTGTATCTGGCTTCTGTTAAACAGAAAATTTTTTTTAGATTTTTCAATGTTATAAATGTTCCAGTATTTGTGTTTCTAAAGTAACTTCATTATTCCACTGCATGATAAATCGTGATTTGTCTTCTGTCCTTCTGTTGAAGGCATAATATTTGTTTGAGTTATTATGAATTTTTACACAAGAATTTTTGTTAACTGTGCATTAATTTTCTTGGAAATATGCTAGGAATGAGACTGTTTTGAATAGAATAACGACATATTTAACAAAATTAGAAATTACTAAATATTTTTGAAAAGTAAGTGTATAGACTTCAAATTTCACCTTGAGTATCTATCAAAATAGCTGGAAAGCATGTTGTTTTCATCATTATAATAATCAAAAAGAGCCAAAGAAAATGCAAATTAATGACTTTCCTTGACTTTATTAGTAATGAAGATTATAAGGCAAACAACTAACCGAAATCTGGGGAGAGATAAGCAACCAAAATAATCCAGGCATTTTTTTAACTATGGGAGAACCCACTAGATACGTAGGAGTTTATTTATAAAAAAAAAACTCAAATAAAAAATAGTTAACAAATTGCTAAAACTAAGTATAGACTGATTTAAGAGCATAAAGACCCAGAGGGCTATAGACATAAGATGTTTGTATTTTTTCTTTTTCTCCATGGATTTCACCAAATGCTCCCAGGAATATAGGGAAGTATTCTGAGAAAGTGTCTTTAACAGTATCATTTCTTGGATAGGTGGAGGAACAAAGAGCAGCAACAGCAGCCCAAACTCCTCCCAGACCCATTTCCTGATTTTTTGCATAGAACAAAAGCTGTAATATTCAGGGGCAAGAGTAACAAAAACTGTTACATTAGGACACTCAACGGAAAACCTTTGTAACTATGGAAAGGAACAGGCCGAAATGTCTATAATGTCGGAAGGAATAAGAACTAGGCTCAGCCATATTGCTAGAAAGTGGGTCACTGTGAAGGCCATATCCCTGTGACTGAGTTTACAGTACCTAAGGCAGGGCTTCGTGGAAACATCAGAAATCCCTTCTGTGTTTCCCACTAGTTCACTAACATGCATTGACTGAAAATAACAGTAGAATACAGCTGAGAATTCTTCAAGAAATATATTATCTCTGGAGAACAGCGAAAGTAGAATACACAAAAGCAAGCAGGGAACAATATTAACAAACTCAACTCAGCCATATAGAATAAGGATAACATTACAGTCAATTGAGATCAATCCCAGAATGCAAGGCTTGTTCAATATTCAAAAATTTAATCAAAAAAATTTCCATAGTAACAGACTAAATAAGAAAAAATATATATCATTTCAATAGATGCAGAGAAAATAAAAAAATTCAATATCTATTTATGATGAAAACTATAAATAAATAAAACTAGGGGCAAAGTCCAGTGGTAGAGTGCATGCTTAGTATGCATAAGGCTCTGAATTCAAAACCCAGCACACATACACACACACACAAAAAAAAACTACTAGTAGAAAATGGATAGACATTTTCTAACTTGATAAAAGGCATTGAGTAAATGTAATGTGCCAGACACATAGCTTTTATTATCTCAAAACTTTTTTCAGCAGTTGTGAAATAGACATCATTGATATTCTAAGCAAGGAAAAAACTGAGGAATAGAGATGAGCTGACTTTTTTACAAACAACATCTAGTAAACAACAGATAGATTTCAATCCACATCTATCTGGACCAAGAGCCTACTGTTTTACTATGATATTTTTCATTTAAGATTGAAAAAGAAACAGAAATTTTAGTTCAAAACAATGGATCACGGATTAGCATGGGTAACCTGATAGAAAATCAGTAATTGTATCAATCATTTTTTTTCAGGAAATGTAATATTTGGTGAGGTAAATCTTATAATACAAAAGACGAAAAATACCTAAGTATATATCATTTGTCAAAATTTCTTGTATCTTTTAAAACTTACAAAAATAAAAGTTTCTACTGAAAAAAATAGATCAATGTATTTAAAAGCAGGTGACTTATAATTTTACTTTTAAGAAATAATCAGAGATGATCACAGATACTTATGTATGAAAGCTTCTATTCCAATATTTATGATATTAAATGGAATGGAAGGTTACTATGTTCAATAAAAAGGGAGATATTAACTTAATTTCATGTGAGGAAATTAAGATTACAAGGCAAACAACTAAATAGAGTACAACAATATTGGGGAATTTTGCTTTGAATATTTTAAAGATAGATAGAGGTAGAATGGGATGAATGCAAAGAGAGCTTTGATTTTGTGACCTGTTCTATTCTTCTGAATAACTTTCTGCATTTTCTTCATTTTTCCACAATTAAAACTTATTACTTGAAATAACAGACATACAAAAAAGAATTCATCACAGTGAAGCACAGTGTTAGGAGGGAGATACTGCAGATTCAATGAGACACAGGGGTTGATAGCTGGTTGTGCATTTTGACCAAGTCTCCATTTATTCTTACAAAAGAGCACCCATGCAAAAGTCTGTGAGAAGTTATGCTCTCTCTAAAGTCACTCCTATACGTCTTTTTCCAGAGTCCAGGCATCTCTGTATACAATATTATTTGCCATGTTGCTGCAGATTAACAAGCCTGTTTGGGGTGCTCTCAGTCAATTCTTATCATGGTCTCTTTTTCTCTGTTTTGTAGCTATGATACCATTGGAAATGAGCAATCAATTATTTGTCACTGAATTCATCTTCTTGGGATTTTCCAACCACTCCAACCTACAGGGCTGGTTCTTTCTGCTCTTTCTGTTCATTTACCTGACCACTCTCCTGGGGAACATTCTCATAATAGTGGCCACCAGGGTCAGTCCTGCTCTCCACACACCAATGTACTTTTTCCTCAGCAATTTGAGCTTTTTGTACGTCTGCTACACATCCACCACCCTCCCAGTACTGCTGGTAAACTTTTTCTGGGAGAAGAAGGCCATTTCTTATGAGGGCTGCCTTTCCCAGATCTTCTTCTTGGTGACAAGTGCTGGCACAGAAGGCTTCTTACTGGCTGTGTGGCCAGTATGACTGCTGTGTGGCCACCTGCCGTCCTACTAAGTACCCAGTCATCATGAGTGTGAAGGTCTGTGTTTGCCTGGTGACTGGGTCCTGGCTGTGTGGGCTGGTGAATTTGGTCACACACACAGTGCTGGCCATTACACTCACTCTGTGTGGGCCCCACCAGTTCAGCCACTTTCTCTGTGACACCCCATTGCTCCTGAAGCTCTCCTGCTCAGACACCTCTGTCAACGAGTCTGTGCTCCACGTGGTCAGTGCCACCATGGGCCTGAGCTCCTGCCTCTTGACTGCAGTCTCCTACCCACTCATCATTGCGGCCACTCTGGGGATTCCCTCTGCCCAGTGCAGGAGGAAGGCCTCCTCCACCTGTGCGTGCCCCCTCACTGTTGTGGTGGTCTTCTATGGAACAGCCAACTTCCACTATGACAGGCCCAGAAAAGGCTGGACATGGACACCCTGGTCTCTGTGCTCTTCTGTGTGGTGAGCCCCCTGTTGAGCCCCGTCATTCACAGCTTGAGAAGCAACGAGGTCCAGAGTGCCCTGAGGAAGCTGGCTGAAGGGTGTGCATCCCTTTGCACGATCAAAGTTTAGACCAATCTTAAAACTGGAGTATACAGTCATCTGAAAAAATATGCCTCCCATGGACATGTAGGCACCTGGTTAGAGAGTCTGTATCTGGAGCTTCAACTCCAATGCCCGCTTTTAAAATCTCTGATACTCCTTTCTTTCCGCTGTTTTCACAATCACCCTTTTCCCACTTTCAGGTTCAAGTGTGTCGGACACCTTGTGTGGGTGTTCAGCACCATCTCTGTCCTTCTGTGTTCTCCCAACACCAGAGGGACAGAAAGTACGAGAACCTCGTTTCCCACACTTCCCTGCCTGCAGGCCTCTATTTTAGGAGGTTATGTCAATATCAGCCAAACACTAGGCAGAGAAGCAAAAAGGAATGAAAAAAAGCGGGTTCTTTTGAATACAATAGCAGCAGCAGAAAATCAGCCCTGTAGAGGCAGGAACTAATCTCCTTGGTGCCAGGAGCTGTGTGTGCAGGCTTCTAGACAGCTGTTCCTGAATGTGGGTCACAGTAGCGTAGAATGAGCATCTCTTTCCAGGAAAGTTATGGTTTCCATATTTGGGGTGGTGTTACCTGCCCTATTTTCTTTTTTCTTCCAGATCTCCCAACCATTTTATAACTTTATTCTGTGTCAACTTCCTCTACCCTAAGACATCAAGAGTCGTTCTTCATCTCTACCTGACCATGGTTGCACTGACCACAATAGTGGTTTACATCAGAGATGGTTCTAGATAACAGATCTGAGGAGGTAGGTTGGATGTCTGACCTGAGGGAATTGAATATGTTGATGATGTCACAGCCCATGGGAAATGAGACCTGATAATTCCTAGTGTGCAATGACCCAACAGAGACTTTAAGTTATCATGGCCTGAAATCAAATGTCTATGGAAAACTGAGCTTTGGAATAACACTATCCACCTTCAGGGTGGGAATGAACATTACAACATGACTACAGACTGCTGTTACTGACTGGAGTGGGAGACTTACAGAAAGAAAATGATAGATTCAAGCATTATATTCCTCCTTCATGTCAGGTTCAGATCATGAAAAATATTTTCTCTCTTAAAACTGATAAAGGTTAATATCAGAATAAAACATCCAATTCTCCAAATTTCAGAAGTACAAAGAAAATTATAAATCGACAATTTCTCCAGGTCTCTCTTATGTCAATTAGGACATTAATGGGGGAATGATTGAGACCCTGTTAATTAGAATGGCAAAATACCAGTGGAATTAGACAGATCTCAGAGCCTTGAACCCTGAAATTTCAATTAACCGTCTTTGCTGTCAGAAGCAGCCCCTCCTCCCCCGAGGAGACTAGCTTTTCCTAAATTGAAGACTCTATGATGACTCTACCTGGGCAGTTGTCTTTTTTTTAAGAGAGAGTGAGAGAGGAGAGGAGAGGAGAGAGGAGAGAAAGAGAGAGAGAGAGAGAGAGAGAGAGAGGGAGGGAGAGAGAGAGAGAGAATTTTTAATATTTATTTTCAAGTTCTCGGTGGACACAAAATCTTTGTTGGTATGTGGTGCTGAGGATCGAACCTGGGCCATATGCGTGCTAGGCAAGCGCACTACTTCTTGAGCCACATCCCAGCCCAATTGTCTTTAAGATGCTCATCCATCATCCCATATTGTCACATTGTCACTAGACCCAACAGGGTGAGAGTGCTTCTTTCTCTCCAATTCTCTCCTTGTCACACTCATTTCTGTTTGTATTCTTGGTGGTTGCCTTTGTCACTGAAGTGAGATGAAATCTCAGGGTAGTCTTGCCTTGCAAGTATTTTTATATATTTGTTGGCCACTCACATATTTTCTTCTAAGACGTGTCTGTTTAGTTCATTTAGTTTCCCATTTGGTAATTGAGTTATATGATAATTGGGTTATTTAACAATTGTGGGTTTGATGTTAAGTTTTTTGAGTTCTTTATTAATATTCTGAATATTCATCCTCTTTTAGAAGATCCCCTCATAAATATTTGCTTCCTTTCCCTAGGTTCTCTCTTCATATTCTAATTTTCTCCTTTGCTGTGCAGAACCTTCTTAATTTCATGCCATCCTATTAGCTAACTTTTGGTGTTATCTCCTGAGCTTTGGTATCCTATTGAGAAAGTCATTGCCTCTGCCTGTAGGTTGGAGTATTGACTTTGAATTTTCTAGAAACTGCATAATTTCTGGTCTAGTGCCTGGGTCTTTAATGAATTTTGAGTTGATTTTTTGCAGGTGAGCAATAGTTCAGGTCTTATTCTTCTGCATTTGGACAGGGGTGTAGAAGAACTGTTTCAGAGAGTAGATGTTAAAGACTGGGGTGCAGAAGAACTGTTGCAGAGAGCAGAAGTTGGAGACTGAGGTGCGGAAGGACTGTTACAGAAAGCAGAGTTTAGAGACTGGGGTGCACAAGGATCATTGCAGAGAGCAGAGTTTTCAGACTGACGTGCAGAAGGACTGTTGCAGAGAGCAGATGTTAAAGACTGGTGTTCAGAAAGACTTTTGCAGAGAGAAGAGGTTGAGACAATGGTGCAAAAGGATGGTTGCAGACAGCGGTGGTTACAGTCTGGGGTGCAGAAGGACCATTGCAGAGGTCTGAGTTTGGGAACTGAGGTGCAGAAGGATTGTTACAGAGAACAGAATTTGAAGACTCTGGTGCAAAAGGACCCTTACAGAGAGCAGAGGTTGGAGACTGCAGTACAGAAGGACTGTTACAGAGAGCAGAGATTGGAGACTGGGCTGAAGAAAAACTGTTTCAGAGAGCAGATGTTTGAGTCTGGGGTGCAAAATGACTGTTCCAGAGAGCAGAGGAGGGAGACTGGGGTATAGAAGGACTGTTACAGAGAGCAGAGGTTGCAGACTGAGTTGCAGAAGGACTGTTACAGAGGGCAGAGTGTGAAGACTGGAGTGGAATACGACGGATACAGAAAGCAGAGTTTGGATACTGGGGTGCATAAGGACCCTTACAAATAACAAAGTATGGAGACTGCGGTACAGACGGACTTTTACAGAGAGCAAAGTTTAAAGACTGTGGTGCAGAAGAACTGTTATAGAGAGAAGAGTGTGGAGACTGGGGGGCAGAAAGATTGTTAGGGTGAGCAGAGTATGGAGAATGGGGGGTAGAAAGACTGTTGCAGAGAGCAGAAGTTGAAGACTGGGTTATGGAAGGACTGTTGCAGAGAGCAGATGTTGGAGACTGAGGTGCAAAAGGACTGTTGCAGACAGCAGAGGTTTGAGACTGAGGTGCAAAAGGTCTGTTGCAGAGAGAAGACTTTGGAGACTTGGATGCAGAAAGATCGTTGCAGAGAGCAGAGGTTAGAGACTGGGGTGCAGAAGGCTCGTTGCAGAGAGTAGAGGTTAGAGACTGGGGTGCAGAAGGCCTCTTACAGAGAGCAGATGTTGGAGACTGGGGTGCAGAAGGACTGTTACATCGAGCAGAGGTTTGCAGACTGGGTTTCAGAAGGGTTTTACAGAAAGCAGAGGTTGGAGACTGAGGTACAGAAGGACTGTTACAGAGAGCAGAATTTGGAGACTGGGGTGCAGAAGAATTGTTGTAGAGAGCAGAGTTTTCAGACTGAGGTACAAACGAACTGTTGCAAAAAGCAAATGTTGGAGACTGGGGTGCACAAGGACTGTTGCAGAGAGAAGACTTTGGAGACTGTGCTGCAGAAGGCCTGTTACAGAGAGCAGAGTTTGGAGACTGGGGTGCAGAAGGACTGTTACAGAGAGCAGAGTTTGGAGACTAGGTTGCAGAAGGATGTTACAGAGAGCAGAGGTTGGAGACTGGGGTGCACAACAACTGATACAGAAACAGAGTTTGGAAACTGGGGTGCAGAAGGACCCTTACAGAGAGCAGAGGTTGGAGACTGCAGTACAGAAGAACTGTTACAGAGAGCAGAGGTTGGAGACTGGGGTGAAGAAGAACTGTTTCAGAGAGCAGATGTTGGAGTCTGCGGTGCAAAATGACTGTTGCAGAGAGCAGAGGATGGAAAATTGGGTGTAGAAGGACAGAGCAGAGGTTGCAGACTGAGTTGCAGAAGGACTGTTAAAGCGGGCAGAGTTTGGAGACTGTGGTGGAAAACGATGGATACAGAAACCTGAGGTTGGATACTCTTGTGAATAAGGACCCTGCCAAAGAACAAAGGTTGGAGACTGTGGTACAGAAGGACTGTTACAGAAAGCAGAGGTTGGAGACTGGGATAAAGAATAACTGTTTTAGAGAACAGAGTTTTGAGATTGGGTGCAGAAGGATAATTGCAGAGAGCAGAGGTTGGAGACGGGGGTGCAGGAGAATCGTAAAATAGAGCAGAGTTTGGAGACTGTGGTGAAGAAAGACTTTTACAGAGAGCACAGGTTGAAGACTGGGGTGCAATAATTCTTTTACAGAGAGCACAGGTTGGAAACTGAGGTGCAGAAGGACCCTTACAAAGACCAGAGGTTGGAGACTGCGGTACAGAAGGTCTGTTTCAGAGAGCAGTGGTTGAAGACAGGTGTGCAGAAGGATCTGACAGACAGCATAGGTTGCAGACTGGTGTGCAGATGGATTCTTGCTGAGAGCAGAGGTTGGAGACTGGAGTGCAGAAGGATCGTTGAAGAGAGAAGAGGATGGGACTGTGGTCAAAAGGCCTATTACAGAAAGCAGAGTTTGGAGATTGGGGTGTAGAAGACCTGTTACAGAGAGCAGGGCTTGGAGCCTGGGGTGCGGCAGAACAGTTACAGACAGCAGAGTTTAAAGACTGGGTTGCAAAAGGATCATACAGAGAGCAAAGGTTGAAGACTGAGGTACAGAAGGACTGTTACAGAGAGCAGATGTTGGAGACTGAGGTGCAGAAGAATCGTTGCAGAGAGCAGAGTTTTAAAACTGAGGTACAGAAGGCTTGTTAAAGAAAGCATATATTAGAGACTGGTGTGTAGAACGACTGTTGCAGAGAGTAGAGGTTGGAGATTGGCGTCCAGAAGGATTGTTGCCGACAGCAAAAGTTGGAGACTGGGGTGGAGAAGGACTGCTGCAGAGAGTAGAGTTTGGAGACTGATGTGCAGAAGGACTGTTACAGAGAGCAGAGGTTGGAGACTGGGGTTCAGAAACACTGATACAGAAAGCAGACCTTGGTTACCTGGGTGCAGAAGGACTGTTGCAGAGAGCAGAGCGTTGAGATGGGGTGGAGAAGAACTGTTGCAGAGAGAAGATTTTGGAGACTGGGCTGCAGAAGGACTGTTGCAGAGAGAAGAGATTGGAGACTGGGGTGCAGAAGGAGTAATTCAGAGAGCAGATGTTGAAGACTGTGGTGCAGAAGGACTGTAACAAAGAGCACAGGATGGAGACTGGGGTCCAGAATAAGTGTTGTAGAGAACATAGGTTGAAGACTGGGGTGTAGAGGGATCATTGCCGAAAGCAGAGGTTGGAGACTGGGTTTCAGACGGATCTTAAAGAGAGCAGAATTAGGACACTGAGGTCCAGAAAGAGTGTTGCAGAGAGCAGAGATTTGAGATTGGGTCACAGAAGTACTGTTGCAGAGAGCAGAGGTTGGAGTCTGAGGTGCAGAAGGACTGTTACAGAGACCAGAGGTTAGAGACCGGGGTGCAGAAGGACTGATACAGAAAGCAGTGTTTGGAGACTGGGGTGCAGAAATACCGTTACCGAGAGCAGAGGTTAAAGACTGCAGTACAGAAGGACTGTTACAGAGAGCAGAGATTGGAGACTGCAGTGAAAAAAGACTGTTACAGAGAGCATATTTTGGAGACTTGGTTGAGGAAGGACTGTTGCAGAGAGCAGAGGTTAAAAACTGGGGTACAGAACGACTGTTGCAAAGAGCAGAGGTTGCAGAGTGGGATGCAGAAGGACTGTTAAAGAGAGCAGAGTTTGGAGACTGTGGTGTTGAAGGACTGTTGTAGAGAGCAGTTGTTGGTGACTGAGGTGCAAAAGGACTGTTGCATAGAGTAGAGGTTGGAGATTTGGGTGCAGAAGGACTATTGCAGAGAGTAGAGGTTGGAGAATGGGTTGCAGGAGAACTGTTGCAGAGAGCAGAGGTTGGAGACTGGGTGGAGAAAGACTGTTGAAGAGAATAACATTTGGAGATTGGGGTGCCACAGGACTTTTGCAGAGAGCAGAGGTCTGAGACTGGGGTTCAGAAGGATCGGTGCAGAGAGTAGATTATGGAGACTGGAGTAAAGAAGGAGTGTTCTAGAGAGCAGAGGTTGAAGACTGAGGTGCAGAAAAACTGTTACAGATAGCAGTGTTTGGAGACTGGGGTGCAGGACTGATACTGAGAGCTGAGTTTGGAGACTGGGGTGTAGAATGATCTTACAGAGAGCAGAGTTTGGAGACTGAGGTGCAAAAGGACTGTTAAAAAGATCAGGGTTCAGAGACTTGGGTGAAGAAAGTCTTTTACAGAGAGCAGAAGATGGAGACTGGTGTGCAGAAGGCCTGTTACAGAGAGTATAGTTTGGAGACTAGGGTGCAGAAGGACTGTTAAAGAAAGCAGAGTTTGGAGACTTCTTTTCAGAAGGATCATACAGAGAGCAGAAACTGGAGACTGAGGTGCAGAAGGACTGTTACAGAGTAGATGTTGAAGACTGAAATGTAGAAAGACCATTGTAGAGAGCAGAGGTTGAAGACTGAGGTGTAGAAGGACTGTTGAGGAGTGCAGAGTTTGGAGACTTTGCTGTAGAAGGACTGTTGCAGAGAGCAGAGTTTGGAGATTGGGGTCCCGAAGGACTGTTGCAGAGAGCACAATTTGTAGACTGAGGTGCAGAAGGAGTGTACAGAGAGCAGAGTTTGGAGACTTGATTGCAGATGGACTGATAGAGAAAGCAGGTGTTAAAGACTGGTGTGCAGAAGGACAGTTACAGAGAGAAGAGTTTGGAAACTTCAGTACAGAAGAACTGTTACAGAGAGCAGATGTTGGAGACTAGGGTCGAGAAGGAATGTTTCAGAGATCAGATGTTGGAGACTGGGGTGCAGAAGCACTGTTGCAGAGAGGAGTTTGGGTCCTGGGGTGCAGAAGGACTGTTACAGAGAGTAGGGTTGGAGACTGGAGTGCAGAAAAACTGTTGCAGAGAGTAGACGTTGGAGATTGGGGTTGAGAAGGACTGTTGCTGAGAGCAGAATTTGGAGACTGAGGTGCAGAAGAAATGTTACAGAAAGCAGTGGTTAGAGACTTGAGTGCAGAATTACTGATACAAAAAAAAAGAGATTGGAGACTGGGGTGCAGAAAGACTGTTGTAGAGAGCAGATGCTGGAGACTGGGGTGCAGAATTACTGTTGCATTAAGAAGAGGTTGGAGACTTGGGTGCAGAAGGACTATTGCAGAGAGTAGAGGTTGGAGATTGGGTTGCAGAAGAACTGTTTCAGAGAGCAGAGTTTGGAGATTGAAGTAGAGAAGGACTGTTACAGAGAGCAGAGGTTGGAGAGTGGGGTGCAGAAGGACTTATACAGAAAGCAGAGGTTGGAGACTGGGGTGCAGAAGGACTGTTGCAAAGAGCAGAGGTTGGAGACTAGGGTGGAGAAGGACAGTTGTCGAGAGCAGATGTTTGAGACTGGGGTGCAGATGGAGAGTTGCAGAGAGCAGAGTTTGGAGACTGGCGTGCAGTTCAACTATTGCAGAGAGCCGAGGATGCAGACTGAGGTGCAGAAGGACTGTTACAGGAGCAGAGTTTGGAGACTGTGGTGCAGAAGGACTTATACAGAAAGCATAGTTTGGAAACTGGGGTGCAGAAGGACCATTACAGAAAACAGAGGTTGGAGACTGCAGAACATAAGGACTGTTACAGAGAGCAGAGGTTGGAGACTGAGGTGCAGAAGGACTCTTGCGGAGTGCAGATGTTGGAGACTTGGGTGTAGAAGGACTGTTGAAGAGAGCATAAGTTGGAGATTCGGGTGCAGAAAGACTGGTGCAGAAATTAGAATTTAAAGACTGAGGTGCAGAAGGACTGTACCGAGAGCAGAGGTTAAAAACTTGAGTGCAGAAGGACTGATAGAGTAAGCAGGGGATGGAGACTGGTGTGCAGAGGGACAGTTAAAGAGAGAAGGGTTTGGAAACTGCAGTACAGAAGGACATTTAAAGAGAGCAGAGGTTGGAGACTGGGGTTGAGAAGGACTGTTGCAGAGATCAGATGTTCAGACTGGGGTGCAGAAGGACTGGTGTAGAGAGGAGGTTGGAGACTGGGGTGCAGAAGGACTGATGCAGAAAGCATAGGTTGGAGACTGGGGTGCAGTAGGACTATTGCAGAGAGCAGAGGTTGCAGACTGAGGTGCTGATAGAACGTTTAAGATAGCAGAGGTTGAAGACTGGGGTGCAGTCGGATCTTACAGAGAGCAGAGTTTGGAGACTGGGATGCAGAAGGACTGTTGTAGAGAGCAGACGTTGGAGACTGGGGTGCAGAAGGATTGTTGCAGAGAGCAGTGGTTGGAGACTGGGTTGCAAAAGGACAGTTGCAGAGATCAAGGATAGAGACTGAGGTTCAAAAGGACTCTTACAGAGAGCAGAGGTTGTAGACTGGGGTGCAGGACTGATACAGAAATCAGAGGTTGAAGACTGGTGTGCAGAAGGACCATTACAGAGAGCACAGATTGGAGACTGGGGTACAAAAGGACTTTTACAGATAGCAGAGATTGGAGACTGGGGAGCAGAAGGACTGTTGCAAGACCAGAGGTTTAAGACAGGGTTGCAGAAGGACCATTGCAGAGAGCAGAGGTTGGAGACTGAGGTGCAGAAGGATTGTAACATAGAGCTGAGTTTGGAGACTGCAGTGCAGAACAACTGTTACAGAGAGTAGAGTTTGGAGACTGGGGTACAGAAGCATATTACAGGGAGCAGAGGTTGAAGACTTGGGTTAAGAAGGACTGCTGCAGAGAGTAGAATTTGGAGACTGGGGTGTAAAAGGATTGTTGCAGAGAGCAGAGGTTGGAGACTGAGATGAAGAAGGAATGTTTTAGAGAGCAGAGGATTGAGACAAAAGTGCAGAAGAAATGATTCAAAAAGCAGAGGTTGAATACTGGGGTACAGGAGGACCATTAGAGAGAGCAGATGTTGGAGTCTTTAGTACAGAAGACTCTTACATAGAGCAGCGGTTTGAGACTGGGGTGCAGAGGACTGTTGCAGAGAGTAGATGATGGAGACTGGGGTCCAGAAAAACTGTAGCAGAGAGCAGACTTTAGAGACTAACGTGCAGAAGGACAATTACACAGAGCAGAGGTTGGAGACTGGAGTGCAGAAGGACTGATACAGAAAGCAGAGTTTGGAGATTCGGGTGCAGAAGTATCCTTACAGAGAGCAGAGTTTCGAGAATGCAGTACAGAAGGACTCTTACAGAGAGCAGAGTTTGGAAACTGGGGTTGAGAATGACTGTTGCAGATAGCAGATGTTGGAGACTGAGATGCAGAAGGAATGTTGCAGAGAGCAGAGAATGGAGACTGGGGTGCACAAGGACTGTTGCAGAGAGCAGAGGTTGCAGACTGAGTTGCAGAAGGACTCTTACAGACGGCAGAGTTTAGAGACTGTGGTGCACAATGACTGATACAGAAAGCAGAGGTTAGATACTGGGGTGCATAAGGACCCTTATGGAGAACAGAGGTTGGAGACTGCGGTACCGAGAGAAGAGGTTGGAGACTGGGGTGCAGATGGATTATTGCAGAGAGCAGAGTTTTCAGACTGAGGTACAAAAGAACTGTTGCAGAGAGCAGATGTTGGAGACTGGGGTTAACAAGGACTGTTGCAGCATGCAGAGGTTTGAGACTGGGGTGCCAAAGGATCTTTGCAGAGAGAAGAGGTTGGACACTGAGGTGCAGAAGGATCATTGTGGAGAGCAGAGGTTCGAGACTGGGGTGCAGAAGGATCATTACAGAGAGCAGAGTTTGGAGACTGGGGTGCAGAAGGAATGTTGCAGTGAGTAAAGGTTGGAGACTTGGGTGCAGGAGGACTGCTGCAGAAAGCAGAGGTTGGAGACTGGGGTGCAGAAGGACTTATAGAGAAAGCAGATGTTGGAGACTTGAGTGCAAAAGGACCGTTACAGAGAACAGAGTTTGAAGACTGAGGTGCAGAATTATTGTTACAGACAGCAGAGTTT
This sequence comes from Ictidomys tridecemlineatus, assembly GCF_052094955.1. Taxonomy (NCBI): domain Eukaryota; kingdom Metazoa; phylum Chordata; class Mammalia; order Rodentia; family Sciuridae; genus Ictidomys; species Ictidomys tridecemlineatus. Next base: position 132,695 of record NW_027522827.1, on the reverse strand, counting down.
GGAGACTGGGTTGCAGAAGAACAGTAATAGTGAGCAGCGGTTGGAGAATGGTGTGCAGAAGGATCTTGCAGAGAGCAGAGGTTGGAGACTGGGGTGAAGAAGGACTGCTGCAGAGAGCAGAATTTAGAAACTGGGCTGCAGAAGGATTGTTACAGTGAGCAGAGGTTGGATACTGGGGTGCAGAAGGACTTGTGCATAGAGCAGAAGTTGGGGATTTGAACTGTTACAGACAGAAGAGGTTGGAGACTGGGGTGCAGTAAGCCTGTTAGAGAGAGCAGAGGTTGGAGACTGATGTTCAGAAGGACTGTTACAGAGAGCAGAGGTTGGAGACTGAGGTGCAGAAAGATTGGTACGAAGAGAAGAGGTTGGAGACTAGGTGTAGAATGACTGTTACAGAGTGCAGAGTTTGGAAACTGTGGTTCAGAAGGATCGTTGCAGAAAGTAGAGGTTGGAGACTGAGGTGCAGAAGGATCGTTACAGAGAGCAGAGTTTGTAGACTGGGGTAAGAAAGACAGTTACAGAGAGCACAGTTTGGAGACAGGGGTGCAGAAAAATGTGGCAGTTAGCAGAGATTGGAGACTGCGGTACAGAAGTACTGTTACAAAGAGCAGAGGGTGGAGACTGGGGTGCATAAGAAATGTCACCTAGAGCACAGTTTGGAAACTGGGGTAGAGAAGGATGTTACAGAGAGCAGAGGCTTGATACTGGGGTCAGAATGACTGTTGCAGAGTACAGACGTTGGAGACTGGGGTGCAGAAGGATCATTGCAGAGAGCAGAGGTTGGAAACTGAGGTTAAGAAGGATCGCTACAGAGAGCAGAGTTTGGAGACAGTGGTGAAGTTTGATAGTTACAGAGAGGACAGGTTAGAGACTGGGGTGAAGAAGAAATGTTGAAGAGAGCAGAGGTTGGAGACTGGGGTGCAGAAGGACTGTACAAGAGAGCAGAGGTTGGAGACTGGGATGTAAAAGGACTCTTGCAAAGAGCAGACATTGGAGACTGGGATGCAGAAGGATCGTTTCAGAGTGCAGATGTTGGCGACTTGTGTGTAGAAGGACTTTTGCACAGAGCAGAAGTTTGAGACTGGGGTGCAGAATGACTGTTGTGGAGAGCAGAGTTTGGTACTGAGGTGCAGAAGGACTGTTACAGAGACCAGAGATTTCAGACTGAGGTTCAGAATAACTGATATGGAAAGTAGAGTTTGAAGTCTGGGATGCGGAAATATTTTTACAGAGAGCAGAGTTTGAAGCTTGGGTTGCAGAAAGACTGCTGCAGAGAACAGAGGTTGGATACTGGGGTGCAGATGGCCGTTGCAGAGAGATGAGGTTGGAGACTGAGGTGCAGACTGACTGTTACAGAGAGCAAAGTTTGGAGAACGGGGTGGAGAAAGATCTCACAGAGAGCAGAGGTTGGAGACTGGGGTGCAGAAGGACAGTAGCAGAGAGCAGAGGTTGGAGACTGTGATGCCAAAAGACTGTTACAATGAGCAGAGTTTGGAGACTGGGGTGCAGAAGGACTGTTAAAGAGAGCAGACGTTGGAGACAGAGGTGCAATAGGATTGTTACAGGGAGCAGAGATTGGAGACAGGGTGCAGAAGGACCATTACAGAGAGCAAAGGATAAAGACTGAGGTGCAGAAGGACTTTTACAAAAAACAGAGTTTGGAGGCTGAGTTGCAGAAGGATCAGTGCAGAGAGAAGAGTTTGGAGACTGGGGTGCAGAAGGACTCTTACAGAAAGCAGAGGTTGGCAATTGGGGAGCAGATGGACCGTTACAAAGAGAAGAGTTTGGAGACTGCGATATAAAAGGACTTTTACAGAGAGCAGAATTTGGAGACTAAATAGAAGAAGAATCGTTGAAGAGAGCAGATGTTGGAGACTGGGGTGCAGAAGTACTGTCACAGAGAGCACAGGTTGGAGACTGGGGTGCAGAAGAAATGTTGCAGAGAGCAGAGTTTGGAGACTTGGGTGCAGAAGGACTGATACAGAGAGCAGAGGTTGAAGACTGGGGTGAAGAAGGACTGTTACAGATTGCAGAGGTTGGATACTGAGGTGCAGAAGGACTTTTACACAGAGGAGATGTTTGAGACAGGGGTGTCAAAGGATTCTTACAGAGAGCAGAGGATGGAGACTGGGGTGCAGAAGAGTGTTACAGAGAGCAGAGTTTTGAGATTGGGGTTCAGAAGAACTGTTACAGAAAGCAGAGGTTGGAGACTGTTGTGTAGAAAGCCTGTTACAGAGAGCAGAGTTTGGACATGAGGTGCAGAAGTATATTTACAGAGAGCAGAGGTTGGACACTGATGTGCAGAAGAACTGTTACAGAGAGCAGAGCTTGGAACCTGGGATGCAGAAGGACTTTTGAAGAGTGCAGAGGTCAGAGACTGGGATGCAAAAGGATCTTTACAGATAGCAGATTTTGGAGACCGGGGTGCAGTAGGATAGTTTCAGAGAGCACAGGTTGAAGACTGGAGTGCAGAAGAAAGGTTGAAGAGAGCAGAGGTTGGAGACTAGGGTTCAGAAGGGCTGTAGCAGAGAGCAGCATTTGGAGACTGGGGTGTAGAAGGACTGTTGCAAAGAGCAGAAATTGGTGACTGGGATGCAGAAGGATCGTTGCAGAGAGCAAATGTTGAATACTGGGTATAATAAGACGTTTGCAGAGAGCAGAGGTTGGAGACTGGGTTGCAGAAGTACTGTTGCAGAGAGGAGAGGTTGGAGACTGAGGTGCAGAAGGACTGTTGCAGAGAGCAGTTGTTGGAGACTGGGATGCAGAAGAATCATTGCAGAGAGCAGAGGTTGGAGACTGAGGTACAGAAGGATTGTTACAGAGAGAAGAGGTTAGAGACTGGGGTGCAGAAGACCTGTTACAGAGAGCAGAGGTTGGAGACTGGGGTGCAGAATGATTGTTGCAGACATCAGAGGTATTAGACTGAGGCTTAGAAGGACTCACACAGTGAGGAGAGGTTGGAATCTGAGGTTCAGAAGGACTGTTACAGAAAGCAGACGTTGGCAATTGGGGTGCAGAAGGACCGTTATAGAGAGAAGAGTTTGAAGACTGCAGTACAAAAGTACTGTTAGAGAGAGCAGTGTTTGGAGACTTTAATGCAGAAAGACCCTTGTAGAGAGCAGATGTTGGAGACTAGGGTGCAGAAGGACTGTTACAGAGAGCAGACATTGGAGACTGAGGTGCAGAAGGAGTGTTACAGAGAGCAGAGGTTGGAGACTGGGGTGTAGAAGGACTGTTAAAGAGAGCAGAGTTCAGAGACTTGGGTACAGAAAGCCTGTTACAGAGAGCAGAAGATAGAGACTGGTGTGAAGAAGGCCTGTTACAGAGAGCACAGTTTGCAGACTGGGGTGCAGAAGGACTGTTACAGAAACCGAGTTTGGAGACTTATTTTCAGAAGGATAATACAGAGAGCAGAAATTGGAGACTGAGGTGAAGAAGGACTGTTACAGAGAGTAGATGTTGAAGACTGAAATTTAGAAAGACTATTGTAGAGAGCAGAGTTTGGAGACTTAGGTGCAGAAGAACTGTTGAGGAGTGCAGAGGTTGGAAACTTTGCTGTAGAAGGACTGTTGCAGAGAGCAGATTTTGGAGATTGGGGTGCTGAAGGACTGTTGCAGGGAGCAGAATTCAGAGACTGAGGTGCAGAAGGACTGTACAGAGAGCAGAGGTTGAAGACTTGAGTTCAGAAGGACTGATAGAGAAAGCAGGGGTTGGAGACTGGTGTGCAGAAGGACAGTTACAGAGAGAAGAGTTTGGAAACTGAAGTACAGAGGGAATGTTACAGAGAGCAGATGTTGGAGACTAGGGTGGAGAAGGACTGTTTCAGAGATCAGATGTTGGAGACTGGGGTGCAGAAGCACTGTTGCAGAGAGGAGGTTGGAGACTGCGGTGCAGAAGGACTGTTGCAGAGAGTAGGGTTGGAGACTGGGGTGCAGAAAAACTGTTGCGGAGAGCAGACACTGGGGATTAGAGTTGAGAAGGACTGTTGCTGAGAGAAGAATTTGGAGACTGAGGTGCAGAAAAAATGTTACAGAAAGCAGTGGTTAGAGACTTGAGTGCAGAAGTACTGATACAAAAAGCAGAGATTGGAGACTGGGGTGCAGAAAGACTGTTGTAGAGAGCAGATGTTGGAGACTTGGGTGCAGAAGGACATTTGCATAGAGTAGAGGTTGGAGACTTGGGTGCAGAAGGACTATTGCAGAGAGTAGAGGTTAGAGATTGGGTTGCAGGAGAACTGTTGCAGAGAGCAGAGGTTGGAAACTGGGTGGAGAAAGACTGTTGCAGGGAGTAGCATTTGGAGATTGGGAATCCACAGGACTGTTGCGGAGAGCAGATGTTGGAGACTGAAGTGGAAAAGGACTGTTACAGAGAGCAGAGTTTGGAGACTGGGTGCAGAAAGACTGATACAGAAAGAAGAGGTTGGAGACTGGGGTGCATAAGGACTGTTGCAAAAAGCAGAGGTTGGAGACTAGGGTGGAGAAGGACAGTTGTCGAGGGCAGATGTTGGAGACCGGGGTGCAGGTGGAGTTTGCAGAGAGCAGAGTTTGGAGACTGGGGTGCAGTACAACTATTGCAGGGAGCAGATGTTGCAGACTGAGGTGCAGAAGGACTGTTACAGCAGCACAGTTTGGAGACTGTGGTGAAGAAGGACTGATACAGATAGCAGAGGTTAAAAACTGGGGTGCAGTAGGACCATTACAGAAAACAGAGGTTGGATACTTCGGAACATAGGACTGTTACAGAGAGCAGAGGTTGGAGACTGAGGTTCAGAAGGACTGTTACAGAGAGTAGATATTGAAGACTGAGGTGTAGAAAGACCATTGCAGAGAGCAGAAGTTGGAGACTTAGGTACAGAAGGACTGTTGCAGAGAGCATAGGTTGAAGATTGGGGTGCAGAAAGAATGTTTCAGACATAAGAATTTGGAGACTGAGGTGCAGAAGGACTGTACAGAGAGCAGAGGTTGGGGAATTCAGTGCAGAAGGACTGATAGAAAAAGCAGGGGATTGAGACTGGTGTTCAGAGGGACAGTTACAGAGAGAAGAGTTTGGAAACTGCAGTACAGAAAGACTTTTAAGGAGAGCAGAGGTTGGAGACTGGGGTTGAGAAAAACTGTTGCAGAGATCAGATGTTGGAGACTGGGGTGCAGAAGGACTGTTGCAGAGAGGAGGTTGGAGACTGGGGTGCAGAAGGACTGTTGCAGAGAGCATAGGTTGGAGACTGGGGTGCAGTAGGACTATTGCAGAGAGCAGAGGTTGCAGGCTGAGGTGCAGAAGGACTGTTACAGCAGCAGAGTTTGAAGACTGTGGTGCAGAAGGACTGATAAAGAAAGCAGAAGTTGGAAACTGGGGTGCAGAAGGACAATTAAAGAAAACAGAGGTTGGAGACTGCGGAACAGAAGGACTATTACAGAGAGCTGAGGTTGGAGACTGGGGTGCAGGAGGACTGTTACAGAAAGCAGAGTTTGAAGACTGATTTTCAGAAGGATCATACAGGGAGCAGAGGTTAGAGACTGAGGTGCAGAAGGACTGTTACAGAAAGTAGATGTTGAAGACTGAGGTGTAGAAAGACCATTGCAGAGAGCAAATGTTGGAGACTGAAGTGCAGAAGGACTGTTGCGGAGTGCAGAGGTTGGAGACTTGGCAGTAGAAGGACTGTTGCAGAGAGCATAGGTTGGAGATTGGGGTGCAGAAAAACTGGTGCAGACAGCAGAATTTGGAGACTGAGGTGCAGAAAAACTGTACAGAGAGCAGATGTTGGAGACTTGAGTGCAGAAGGACTGATAGAGTAAGCAGGGGATGGAGACTGGTGTGCAGAGGGAAAGTTAAAGAGAAGAGTTTGGAAACTGCAGTACAGATTGACTTTTAAGGAGAGCAGAGGTTGAAGACTGGGTTTATTTATTTATTTATTTTTTATTGATTGTTCAAAACATTACAGAGCTCAAGACATATCATCTTTCATACATTCGACTCAATTGGGTTTTGAACTCCCCAAGTACATAATACAGACTCACTTCTGTTACATACTCACATTTTTACATAATGGCATATTAGTGACTGTTGTATTCTGCTACCTTTCCTATCCCCTACTATCCCCCCTCACCTCCCCTCCCCTCCCATCTTCCCTCTCTACCACCTCTGCTGTTGTTCAGTTCTCTCCCCTTTTTTTTCCCCCACTCCCTTGCCCCTCATAACCTCTTATAATTTTGTGTATCACTGAAGGTGGAGACTGGGTTTAGAAGGACTGTTGCAGAGATCAGATGTTGAAGACTGGGGTGCAGAAGGACTGTTGCAGAGAGCATAGGTTGGAAACTGGGGTGCAGAAGGACTGTTGCAGAGAGCATAGGTTGGAGACTGGGGTGCAGTAGGACTATTGCAGAGAGCAGAGGTTGCAGACTGAGGATTGTTACAGAGTGTAGATTTTGAAGACTAAGGTTTAGAAAGACCAGTGCAGAGAGCAGAGGTTGAAAACTGAGGTGAAGAAGGACTTTTGTGGAGTGCAGAGGTTGGAGACTTGGGTGTAGAAGGACTGTTGCAGAGAGCAAAGGTTGGAGACTGGGGTGCAGAAGGACTGTTGCAGAGAGCAGAGGTTGGAGACTTGAGTGCACAAGGACTGATAGAGAAAGCAGGGGTTGGAGACTGGTGTGCAGAAGGACAGTTACATAGAGAAGAGTTTGGAAAGTGCAGTACAGAGAGGGTTACAGAGAGCAGAGGTTGACGACTGGGGTGGAGGACTGTTCCAGAGATCAGATGTTGGAGACTGGGGTGCAGAAGGACTGTTGCAGAGAGGAGGTTGGAGACTGGGGTGCAGAAAGACTGTGGCAGAGAGTAGGGGTTGGAGATTGGGGTGCAGAAGGACTGTTGCTGAGACCAAAATTTGGAGTCTGAGGTGCAAAAGGACTGTTACACAAAGCAGTGGTTAGAGACTTGAGTGCAGAAGTACTGATACAGAAAGCAGAGATTGAAAACTGGGGTGAAGAAGGACTATTGTAGAGAGCAGATGTTGGAGACTGGGGTGCAGAAAGACTGTTTCATAGAGTAGAGGTTGGAGACTTGGGTGCAGAAGGACTATTGCAGAGAGTAGAGGTTGGAGATTGGGGTGCACAAGAACTGTTTCAGAGAGTAGAGGTTGGAGACTGGGGTGGAGAAAGACTGTTGCAGAGAGTATCATTTCGAGATTGGGGTGCCACAGGACTGTTGCAGAGAGCAGAGGTTGGAGAGTGAAGTGGAAAAAGACTGTTACAGAGAACAGAGTTTGGAGACTGGGGTGCAGAAGGACTGATACAGAAAGCAAAGGTTAAATACTGGGGTGCAGAAGGACTATTGCAGAGAGCACAGGTTGCAGACTGATGTGCAGAAAGACTGTTACAGCAGCAGAGTTTGGAGACTGTCGTGCAGAAGGACTGATACAGAAAGCAGAGGTTTGAAACTAGGGTGCAGAAGGACCATTAAAGAAAACAGAGATTGGAGACTGTGGAACAGAAGGACTGTTACAGAGAGCAGAGGTTTGAGCCTTGGGTGCAGAAGAAGTGTTGTAGAAAACAGAGGTTGGTGACTGGGGTGCAGAAGGACCGTTGCAGAGAGAAGACTTGGAGACTGAGGTGCGGAAGGATTGATACAGAGAGCAGAGGTTGGAGACTGGGGTGCAGTAGGACTGTTGCAGAGATCAGAGGTTGGAGATTGGGGTGCAGCATAACTCTTGCAGAGAGCAGAGGTTGGAGTCTGACGTGCAGCAGGACTGTTACAGAAAGCAGAGTTTGGATACTGTGGTGCAGAAGCACCATTACAGAGAGCAGAGGTTTGAGACTACAGTACAGAAAGACTGTTACAGAGAGCAGAGTATGGAGACTGGGGTGTAGAAGTACTGTTACAGAAAGAAAATGTTGGAGAATGGGGTGCAGACTAAGTGTTGTAGAGAACAGAGGTTGGAGACTCGGGTGCAGAAAGACCATTGTAGAAAGCAGAGTTTGGAGACTGGTTTTCAGAAAGATCTTACAGAGAGCAGAGGTTAGACACTGAGGTGCAGAAGGACTGTTGCAGAGAGCAGAATTTGGAGATTGGGGTGCAGAAAGACTGTTGCGGAGAGCAGATGTTGGAGTCTGAGGTGCAGAAGGAAAGTTACAGAGAGAAGAGGTTGAAGACTGGGGTTCAGAAAAACTGATAGAGAAAGCAGAGTTTGTAGACTGGGGAGCAGAAGGATCGCTACAGAGACCAGAGTTTAAAGACTGCAGTACAGAAGGACTGTTACAGAGAGCAGAGTTTGGAGACTGGGGTGGAGAAGGACTGTGGCAGAGAGCAGATTTTGGAGACTGGTGTGCAGAAGGACTGTTGCAGAGAGCAAGGTTGAAGACTGGGGCGCAGAAGGAGTGTTGCAGAGAGCAGAGGTTTCAGAGTGAGGTGCATAAGGACTTTTACAGAGAGCAGAGTTTGGAGACTGTGTTGCAGAAGGACTGATACAGAAAGCAGAGGTTGGAGACTGGGGTTAAGAAGGACCCTTACAGAGAACATAGGTTGAAGACTCTTGTACAGAAGAACTGTTGTAGAGAACAGAGGTTGGAGACTGGGGTGCACAGGGACCATTTAAGACAGCAGAATTTGGAGACTGTGGTGCAGAAGGAATGTTACAGAGAGAAGAGTTTGGAAACTGAGGTGCAGAAGGATCTTACAGAGAGAAGAGTTTGGAAACTGGGGTGCAGAAGGACTGTTTCATAGAGCACAGTTTGGAGACTTGCGTGCAGAAGGATCGTTGCAGAGAGCAGAGTGTGGAGACTGGGGTGCCGAAGAACTCTTAAAGAGAGCAGAGGTTTTAGACTTGGGTGCAGAAGGCCTGTTACAGAGATCAGAGTTTGGAGACTGGGGTGCAGTAAGACTGTTACAGAGAGCAGAGGTTGGTTACTTGATTGCAGAAGGAATGATACAGAAAGCAGAGGTTTGAGTCTGGGGTGCAGAAGGACCATTACAGAAAGAAGTGTTTGGAAACTGCAGTACAGAAGGACTGTTAAAGAGAGCAGAGGTTGGAGACTGGGGTGGAGAAGAACTGTTGCATAGATCAGATGTTGGAGACTGGAGTGCAGAAGGACTGTTGCAGAGAGTAGAGGTTTGAGATTGGGGTGTAGAAGAACTGTTACAGAGAGGAGATGTTGGAGACTGGGGTGAAGAAGGACCATTGCAGAGAGGTGAGGTGGGAGACTGAGGTGCAGAAGGATTGTTACAGAGTGCAGTTGAAAGTTACTGGGATACAGAAGGACTGAACCAAAGAGAAAAGGTTGGAGACTGGGGTGCAGAATGCCTGTTACGAAGAGCAGAGTTTGGAGACTGAGGTAATGAAGGATCATTACAGAGAGAAGATGTTGCAGACTGAGATGCAGAAGGACTTTTACTTAGAGGAGAGGTTGTAGACTGGGGTGCAGAAGGATTCTTACAGAGAGCAGAGGTTGGATACTGGGTTGCAGAAGGACTGTTTCATAGAGCAGAGTTTGGAGCCTGCAGTACAGAAGGACTGTTGCAGAGAGTAGATCTTGGAGACTTGGGTGCAGAAGGAATGTCACAGAGAACAAAGTTTGGAAACTGGGGTGCAGAAGGATCTTATAGAGACCAGAAGTTGGAGACTGGGGTGCAGAAGGACTGTTGCAGAGAGCAGACGTTGGAGACTGGGGTGCAGAAGGATCGTTGCAGAGAGTAGAGGTTGGAGACTTCCGGGTAGAAGGACTGTTGCAGAGAGAAGATGTTTGAGACTGGGGTGTTGAAGGACTGTTGCAGAGAGCAGAGGTTGGAGACTGAGGTGCAGAAGGACTCTTACAGAGAGCAGAGGTTGGAGACTGTGGTGCAAAAGGACCATTACAGAGAGCAGAGTTTGGAGAGTGCAGTACAGAAAGACTCTTACCGAGAGCAGGGTTTGGAGACAGGGGTGCAGAACGACTATTGCAGAGAAAAGGGTTTGGAGACTGGGGTGCAGAAGAAATGTTGCAGAGAGCAGAGATCGGAGACTGAGGTGCAGAAGGACTTTTACAGAGAGCAGAGTTTGGAGACTTGGGTGCACAAAAACTCTTCCAAAAAACAGTTTGGAAACTTCTTTTCAGAAGGATCATACAGAGAGCAGAGGTTGGAGAGTGGGGTGCAGAAGGATCGAGGCAGAGAGCAAAAGTTGGAGACTTAGTTGTAGAAGAATTATTTCATAGAGCAAAGTGGAGACTGGGGTGCAGAAGGATCATAACAAAGAGAAGAAGTGTGAGACTGGGGTGCAGAAAAACATTTACAGAGAGCACAGTTTGGAAACTGGGGTGCAGATAGAATTTTGCAGAAAGCAGAGTTTGGATACTGGGGTGCAGAAAGACTGTTGCAGAGAGCAGAGGTTGGAGACTGAGAGGCAGAAGGACTGTTTCACATAGCAGACGTTTGAGACTAGGGTGAAAAATTATTATACAGAAAGCAGAGGTTGGAGATTGGTGTGCAGAAGAATTGTTACAGAGAGCAGAGATTGCAGACTGGTGTGCAGAAGGACTCTTACAAAGAGCAGAGGTTGAAGACTGGTGTGTAGATGGACTGTTGCAGAGAGCAGAGGTTGGAGACTTGGGTACAGAAGGACTGTTGCAGAGAGCAGAATTTGGAGACTGAGGTACAGAAGGACTGTTACAGAGAGCAGAGTTTGGAGTCTGGGGTGCAGAAGGCCTGTTACAGAGAGCAGAATTTGGAGACTGGGTGCAGAAGGGCTGTTACAGAGAGCAAAGTTTGGACACTGGGTTGCAGAAGGATATTACATAGAGCAGAGTTTGGAGTCTGAGGTGCAGAAGGATTGTTACATAGAGCAGAGGTTGGTGACTGAAATGCAGTTGGATCATTGCTGAGAGCAGATTTTGGAGACTGGTGTGAAGAAGGATCATTGCAGAGAGCAGAGTTTGGAGACTTGAGTGAAGAATGACCATTGCAGAGAGCAGATGTTGGAGACTGAGATGCAGAAGGACTGTTGCAGAGAGCAGAGTTTGGACACTGGGATGCAGAAGGACTGTTACACAGAGCAGAAGTTGAAGACTGGGGTGTAGAAGAACTGTTGCAGAGAGCAGAGTTTGGAGACTGGGGTAGAGTAGGACTGTTACAGAGAGAAGAGTTTGATACTGAGATGCAGAAAGACTGTTACAAAGAGCAGAGTTTGGAGACTGGGGTGCAGAAGGACTGATACAGAAAGCAGAGGTTGGAGACTTGGGTCCAGAATGAACCTTAACGAGAGCAGAGGATTGAGATTGCAGTATAGAAGGACTGTTACAGAGAGCAGATTTGGAGACTGAGGTGCAGCAGGATCGTTCCAGAGAGCAGAGGTTGGAAACTAAGGTGCGTAAGGATCGTTACACAGAGCAGATTTTGTTTACTGGGGAGTAAAAGGACTGCTGCAGAGAGCAGAGTTTGGAGACTGAGGTGCAGAAGGACTGTAAAAGAGAGCAGAGTTTGGAGACTTTGGTGCTGAAGGACTGATACAGAAAGCAGAGGTTGCAGTCTGGGGTGCAGAAGGATCTTACAGAGAGCAGAAGTTAGAGACTGCGGTACAGAAGGACTGTTACAGAGATCAGTGGTTGGAGACTGCGTTGGAGAAGGACTTCTTCAGAGAGTAGATGTTGGAGACTGGGGTGCAGAAGAACTGTTGCAGAGAGCCGAAGTTGGATACTGGGGTGCGGAATGATTTTTTCAGGGAGTAGAGGTTGGATATGACGTGCTGAAAGACTCTTGCAGACAACAGAGGTTGGAGAATGGGGTGCAGAAGGACCGTTGCAGAGAGCAGATGTTGGAGACTGAGGTGCAGAAGGATTGTTACAGAGAGCAGAGGTTGGAGACTGAGGTTAAAAAGAACTGTGACAAAGATCAGAGTTTGGATACTGGGGTGCAGAAGGAGTGTTCAGAGAGCAGAAGTTTGAGACTGGGGTGCAGTCGAACTGTTGCACAGACTAGAAGTTGGAGATTGGGGTAGAGAAGGACTGTAACAGAGATAAAATATTTGAGACTGAAATGCAGTAGGACTGTTACAAAGAGCAGAGGTTGGAGACTGGGGTGCAGAAGGACTGATACAGAAAGCAGAGGTTGGAGACTTGGGTCCAGAATGAACGTTAACGAGAGCAGAGGTTGGATACTGCAGTATAGAAGGACTGTTACAGAGAGCAGAAGTTGGAGACTAGGGTACAGAAGGTCTGTTGCAGAGAGCACAGGTTGGATAATGGGATGCAGAAGGACTTTTGCAGAGAGCAGAGTTTGGAGACTAAGGTGCAGAAGGACTGTAACAGAGAGCAGATTTTCCAGACTGGGGTGCTGAAAGCCTGATACAGAAATCAGAGTTCGGAGACTGTGGTGCAGAAGGAATGTTGCAGAAAGCAGAGGCTGGAGACTGGGGTGCAGAAGGACTGTTGCAGAGAGCAGAGGTTGCAGACTGAGATGCAGAAGGACTGGTTCAGAGAACAGAGTTTACAGACAGGGGTGCAGGACGACTGTTACAGAGAGCAGTGGTGGAGACTGGGGTGCAGAAAATTCGTGCAGAAAGTAGAGGTTTCAGACTGAGGCGCAGAAGGACTGTAACAGAGAGCAGTGTTTGGAGACTTAGGTGCAGAAGGACTGTTACAGATCGCATAGTTTGGTGACTGAGGTGAAGAAGGACTGTTACTGAAAGCAGGCGTTGGAAATTGGGCTGCAGAAGGACTGTTACAAAGAGCAGAGATTGGAGACTGCCTTATAGAAAAACTTTAACAGAGAGCAGAGTTTGAGAATATGGTGCAGAAGGACTGTTACAGAGAGAAGAGGTTGGAGACTGGGTTGCAGAAGGATTGTCACAGAGAGCAATGGTTGGAGACTGGGATGCAGAAGGACTGTTACACAGAGTAGAGGTTGAAGACTGCGGTGTACAAGGACTGTTGCAGAGAGCAGAGGTTGGAGACTTGGGTGAAGAAGGACTGTTGCAGAGAGCAGATTTTGAAGACTGGTGTGCAGAAGATTCTTATAGAGAGCAGAAGTTAGAGACTGCGATACAGAAGAAGTGTTACAGATAGCAGAGGTTGGAGACTGGGGTGGAGAAGGATTGTTTCAGAGAGTAGATATTGGAGCCTGGGGTGCAGAAGGATTGTTGCAGGGAGCAGAGGTTGGACACTGGGTGGAGAAGGAATGCTATAGAGAGCAGAGTTTGGAAACTTGGGTGCAGAAGTATCTTAGGGAGAGCAGAGTTTGGAGAATGGGGTGCAGAAGGACTGTTACAGAGAGCAGAGGTTGGAGACTGAATTGCCAAAAAACGGTCACAGAAAGCAGAGTTTGGAGACTGTGGTGAACAAGGATCCTTGCAGAGAGCAGAGTTTTCAGACTGAGGTGCAGAAGGACTGTTGCAGAGAGCAGATGTTGGAGACTGGGGTGAAGAAGCACTTTTGCAGAGAGCAGAGTTTGGAGACTGGGGTGCAAAAGGATCATTACAGAGATAAGAGGTTAAAGCCTGGGGTGCAGTAGGACCATTGCAGATGTCAGAGTTTGGGAACTGAGGTGCAGAAGGATTGTTACAGAGAACAGAAGTTGGATCCTGGGGTGCAGAAGGACTGTTATAGAGAACAGAGCTTGGAGACTGCGGTTCAGAAGGCCTGTTAGAGAGAGCAGAGTTTTGTGAAGGGATGCAGAACGACTGTTACAGAGGGCAGAGTTTGGAGACTGGGTTGCAGAAGGATCTTACAGAGAGCAGAGTTTGGAGATTGAGGTGCAGAAGGACCATTACAGAGAGTGGAGGTTGGATACCGAGGTGCAGAAAGTCCATTGCAGAGAGCAGAAGTGGAGTCAAAGGTGCAGAAGGACTTTTACAAAGGGCAGAGTTTGGAGACTTGGGTGCAGAAGAACTGTAGCAGATAGCAGTTTTTGGAGACTGGGGTGAAGAAGGACTGTTGCAGGGAGAAGGTGTTAGAGACTTGGGTGCAGTAGTACTGTTGCAGAGAGCAGAATTTGGAGACTGAGGTGCAGAAGGACCATTGCAGAGAGCAGAGTTTAGAGACTGCAATATAGGAGAACTGTTACAGAGAGCAGAGGTTGGAGAATGGTTTATAAAAGAACTGTTTCAGAGTGAAGATGTTGGAGACTGGGATTCAGAAGAACTGTTGCAGAGAGCAGAGTTTAAAACCTGGGGTGCAGAAGAACTGTCAAAGAGAGTGAGTTTGGAGACTGAGGTGCAGAAAAAATGTTACAGAGTGCAAAGTTTGGAGACTGGGGTGCAGAATTACTAATACAGAAAGCAGAGGTTGGAGACTGGGTGCAGAAGGACCATAAGAGTGAACAGAGTTTGGAGACTGTTGCTCTGGAGGACTGTTGCAGAGAACAGAGGTTAGAGAATGGTGTGAAGAAGGACTGTTACAGAGAGCAGAGGTTAGAGAATGGGGTGCAAAAGTAGGGTTGCGGAGTTCAGAGGTTGGAGACAGAGGTGCAGAAGGACTGTTACAGAGAGCAGAAGTTGGAAACCGTGGTGCAGAAGGACTGATACAGATAGCAGAGATTTGAGACTGTGGTGCAGAAAGACTGTTTAAGAGAGCAGAGGTTGGAGACTGGGGAGTAGAAGGACTGTTGCAGAGAACAGAGGTTGGAGACTGGGTTGCAGCAGGACCGTTGAAGAAAGAAGAGGTTGGAGACTGGGTTGGAAAAGGAATGTTACAGAGAGCAGAGTTTGGAAACTGAGGTGCAGAGAGACCTTACAGAGAACAGAGGTTAGAGACTGGGGTGCAGAAAGAGTGTTAAAGAGAGGAGACGTAGGAGACTGAGGTGCAGAAGGTTACTGTTACAGAGAAAGTGATTGGAGACTGGTGTACAGAAGGATTGTTGCAGAGAGCAGAGGTTTAAGACTGAGGTAGAGAAAGATCGTTGCAGAGAGCAGAGGTGGAGACTTGGCTGCAGAAGGAATGTTACACAGAGCACACGTCGCAGACTGGGGTGCAGAAGGAATGTTGCAGACAGCAGCGGTTGGAGACTGGGGTGCATAAGGACTGTTGTAGAGATCAGAGTTGGATATGAGGTGCAGAAAAACTGTTACAGAGAGCTGAGTATGTAGACTGGGGAGCAGAAGGACTGATACAGAAAGCAGAGGTTGGAGACTGGTGTGCAGAAAGACTGTTACGAAGAGCAGAGTTTGGAGAATGTGGTACAGAAGGACTGTAACAGAGAGCAGAGGTTGGCAACTAGGGTGCAGAAAGAGTGTTGCAAAGAACAGAGGTTGGAGACTGAGGTGCAGAAGGACTGTTACAGAGAACAGAGTTATTAGACAAGGTTTCAGAAGGATCTTACAGAGAGCAGAATTTGAAGACCGAGGTGCAGCATTACTGTTAAAGAGAGCAGAGGTTGGAGACTGGGGTTCAGATGGCCTGTAATGGAGAGCAGAGTTTGGAGAAGGGCTCCAGAAGGACTGTTACTGATGGCAGAGTTCGGAGACTTGGTTGCAGAAGGACTTTACAGAGAGCAGATGTTGGAGACTGAGGTGCAGATGGACTGTTACAGAGAGTAGAGGTCGGAGACTGAGTTTCAGAAGGATGGTTGCAGAGAACAGATGTTGGAGACTGGGGTACAGAAGGATCGTTGCAGTCAGCAGAGTTTCCAGACTGAGATGCAGAAGGACTCTTACACAGAGCAGAGGTTGAAGACTGAGAATAAGAAGGACAGTTACAGAGAGCAGATATGGGAGACAGGGCTGCAGGACTGATACAGAGCAGAAGTTAGAGATTGAGGTACAGAAGGAGTGTTACAGAGAGCAGAGGTTTGAGACTCGGGTGCAGAAGGATAATTGCAGAGAGCAGAGTTTTCAGACTGAGGTACAGAAGAACTGTTGCAGAGAGCAGATGTTGGAGATTGGGGTGCACAAGGACTGTTCCAGCGAGCAGAGACTGGAGACTGGGGTGCAGAGGGATCATTTCAGAGAAAGCAGAGGTTGGAAAGTGGGGTGCAGACGGCCTTTTACAGAGAGCAGAGTTTAGAGACTGAGGTGCAGAAGGACTGTTACAAAAAGCAGAGATTAGAGACTGGGGTTCAGACGGACTGTTGCAGAGCAGATTATGGAGACTAGGGTGTAGAACGACGGTTACAGAGAGAAGAGGTTGGAGACTGGGGTGCAGAAAGACGGTTGAAGAGATCAGAGGATGGAGACTGTGTTGGAGAAGGACTGTTGCAGAGAGCAGATGTTGGAGACTGGGGTGCAGAAGGAATGTTGCAGACAGCAGAGTTTCGAGAATGTGGTGCAGAAGGACTGATACAGAAAGCAGAGTTTGGACAATGTGCTGCAGAAGAACCCTTACAGAGAAAAGAGGTTGGAGACTGCGGTACAGAATGACTGTTACAGAGAGCAGAGGTTTTAGACTGGTGTGCAGAATAACTGTTGTAGAGATCAGAGTTTAGAGACTTCTGTGCAGAAGGACCATTGCAGAAAGCACTGGTTGAAGACTGGGTTTCAGAAAAATTTTACAGAGAGCAGAGTTTGCACACTGAGGTACAGAACGACTGTTGCAGAGAGGAGAGGTTGGAGATTGGGGCGCAAAAGGACTTTTGCAGAGAACAGAGGTTTGAGTTTGAGGTGCAGAAGGACTGTTACAGTTAGCAGAGGTTGGAGACTAAGGTGCAGAATGACTGATACATAACGCAGAGTTTGGAGACTCGGGTGCGTAAGAACCATTACAGAGAGCAGAGGTTGCAGATTGCAGTACAGAAGGACTGTTACAGAGAGCAGAGGTTGGAGACAGGTGAGCAAAATTATCTTACACAGAGCATAGGTTGGAGACTGGGGTTCAGAAGGAGGGTTGCAGAGCAGATTATGGAGACAAGGGTGTAGAAGGACTGTTACAGAGAGCAGAGGTTGTAGACTTGGAAGCAGAAGCATCATACAGAGAGCAGAGTTTGGAGACTGAGGTGCAGAATGACTGTTGCAGAGAGCAGAGGTTGGAGACTGGGGTGCAGAAGGACTGTTAAAGAGAGCAGAGTTTGAAGACTTGGGTGCAGAAGGCCTGTTACAGAGAGAAGAGTTTGGAGACTGGAGTGCAGAAGGCCTCTGACAGTGAGCAGAGATTGGAGACTGAGGTGTAGAAGGACTTTTGAATTGAACAGAAGTTGGAGACTGGTATTCAAAAGGACAGTTGCTGAGAGAAGAGGTTGGAGACTGATGTGCAGAAGGAATTTTACAGAGAGCACAGGTAGGTGACTGGGGTGCAAAATGAATGTTGCAGAGAGCAGAGGTTGGAGACTGGGGTTCAGGAGGACTGTTACAGAAAGCAGAGGTTAGAGACTGAGGTGCAGAAAGACTGTTAAAGAGAGTAGAGTTTGAAGAGTGGTTTCAGAAGAACTTATAGAGAAAGCAGATGTTGGAGACTTGGGTGCAGAATGAACGATAAAGAAAGAAGAGGTTGGAGACTCCGGTACACAAGGACTGCTACAGCATGCAGAGGTTGGAGACTGGGGTGCAGAAGGACTGTTGCAGAGAACAGAGGTTGGAGACTGGGGTGCAGAAGCACCTTTGCAGAGAGCAGAAGTTGGAGACTTAGGTGCAGAATTACTGTTACAGAGAGCAGAGTTTGGAGACTGGGGTGCAGAAAGACTGTTTCAGTGAGCAGAGTTTGCCAGACTGGGTTGCAGAAGGGTCTTACAGAAAGAAGATGTTGGAGACTGATGTACAGAAGAACTGTTACAGTGAGCACAGTTTTGAGACTGGGGTGCAGAAGGATTGTTGCAGAGAGCAGAGTTTGCAGAATGAGGTATAGAAGAACTGTTGCAGAGAGCAGATGTTGGAGACTGGGTGAACAAGGACTCTTGCAGCGAGCACAGGATGGAGACAGGGTGCAGAAGGATCGTTGCAGAGAGAAGAGGTTGGAGACTGGGGTGCAGAAGGACTGATCAAGAGAGCAGATGTTGGATACTGGGGTGCAGAAGGCCTGTTACAAAGAGCAGTGTTAGAAGACTGGGGTGCAGAATGACTGTTACAGAGAGCAGAGTTTGGAGACTGCGTTGCAGAAGGATCTTACAAAGATCAGAGTTTGAAGGCTGAGGTGCAGAAGCACTGTTGCAGAGAGTAGAGTTTGGAGACTGAGTTGCAGAAGGACCGTTGCAGAGAGCAGAGCTTGGGGACTGAGGTGCAGAATGATTGATACAGAGAGCAGAAGTTTGAGACTGGGTTGCAGAAGGAGCGTTGCAGAGAGCAGAGGTTTTAGACTGGAGTGTAGAAGGACTGTTGCAGAGAGTAGAGGTTGGAGATTGGGGTGAAGAAAACTGTAGCAGAGAGCAGAGTTTGGAGACTAAGGTGCAGAATGACAGTTACACAGAACAAAGGTTGGAGACTCGGGTGCAGAAGGACTAATACAGAAAGCAGAGCTTGGAGACTCTTGTGCAGAAGGACCCTTACAGAGAGCAGTGGTTGAATACTGGGGTGCATAAGTACCCTTACAAAAAACAAAGATTGGAGACTGTGGTACAGAAGGACTGTTACAGAGAGTAGAGATTCGATACTGGGGTGCAGAATAACTGTTTTAGAGAACAGAGGTTGGAGACTGGGGTGCAACAGGATCGTTGCAGAGAGCAGAGTTTGGAACCTGGGGAGAAGAACGATCGTTGCAGAGAACAGATGTTGGAGACTGGGGTGCAGAAGGACTGTTACAGAGAGCAGAGTTTGGAGACTGAGGTGCAAAAGGACCGTTACAGATTGCAGACCTTCGAGACTGAGGTGGAGAAGGACTTTTACAGAGAGGAGAGGTTGGAGACCGGGGTGCAAAAGGATTCTTACAGAGAGCAGAGTATGGAGACTGGGGTGCAGAAGGAGTTTTACAGAGTGCAGAGTTTGGAGATTGGGGTTCAGAAGAACTGTTACAGAGAGCAGAGCTTGGAGACTGGGGTGAGGAAGGATCGATGCAAAGAGCAGAGGTTGAAGACTGAGGTGCAGAAGGATCGCTACAGAGAGCAGAGGTTGGAGACTTGTGTGCAGCAGGACAGTTGCAGAGACCACTGTTTTGAGACTGGGGTGAAGAAGGACTGTAGAAGAGAGCAGAGGTTGGAGACTGGGGTGCAGAAGGACTGTTGCAGAGAGCAGTTGTTGAAGACTGTGGTGCCGAAAAACTGTTACAGAGAGTAGTGTTTGGAGACTGGGGTGCAGGACTAATACTGAGAGCAGAGGTTAGAGACTGGGGTGCAGAAGGGCTGTTAAAGAGAGCAGAGTTTTGAGACTTGTGTGCAGAAGGCCTGTTACAGAGAGCAGAGGTTGTAGACTGGGGTGCAGAAGGCCTCTTACAAAGAGCAGAGGTTGGAGACTGATGTGCAGAAGGACTTTTACAGAGAGGAGTGGTTGCAGACTGGAGTGCAGAAGGACTCTTTCAGAGTGCAGTGTTTTTAGACTGGGGTGCAGAGGACTGTGGCAGAGAGCAGAGGTTGGAGACTTGGGTGCAGAAGGACTGTTACAGAGAGCAGAGGTTGAAGCCTGGCGTGCAGAACGACGGATACAGAAAGCAGAGTTTGGAGACTGGGGTTCAGAAGGACTGATACAGAAAGCAGAGTTTGGAGATGGTGTGCACAAGGACCCTTAAAGAAAACAGAGGTTGGAGACTGATTTACAGAGGGACTGTTACAGAGAGCAGAATTTGGAGACTGGGGTGCAGAATAAGTGTTGTAGAGAACAGAGGTCGAAAACTTTTGTACAGAAGGACCATTACAGAAAGCATAGGTTGGAGACTGGGTTTCATAAAGATCTCACAGAGAGCAGAGTTTGGACCCTGAGGTGCAGAAGGACTGTTGCAGAGAGCAGAGGTTGGAGTCTGAGGTGAAGAAGGACTGTTACAGAGAGCAGAGGTTGGAGACTTCAGTGGAAAATACTGTTGCAGAGAGCAGATTTTAGAGACTGCTGTGAGGAATGACTGTTGCAGAGAGCAGAGGTTGAAGACTGGGGTGCAGAAGGACTGTTGCATAGAGCAGAGTTTGCAGAGTGAAGTGCTGAAAGACTGTAACAGAGAGCAGAGGTTGGAGACTTGAGTGCAGAAGGACTCTTACAGAGAACAGAGGTTGAAGACTGCGGTACAGAAGAACTGTTGTAGAGAACAAGGTTGGAGACTGGGGTGCAGAGGGACCATTGCAGAGAGCAAACTTTGGAGACTGGGGTGCCGAAGGAATGTTACAGAGAGCAGAGTTTGGAAACTGGGATTCGGAAGGATTTTACACAAAAGAAAGTTTGGAGATTGGGGTGCAGAAAGATTGTTGCAGAAAGCAGACGTTGGAGACTGGGGTGCAGGACGATCATTGCAGAGAGTAGATTATGGAGACTGGGGTATACAAGGAGTGTTCTAGAGAGCAGAGGTTGGAGACTGGGGTGCAGAAAGACTGTTTCAGAGAGCAGTTGTTGAAGACTGATGTGCAGAAAAACTGTTAAAAAGAGCAGTGTTTGGAGACAGGGGTGCAGGACTTATAATGAGAGCAGATTTTGGAGACTGGGGTGCAGAAGGATCTTACAGAGAGAAGAATTTGGAGACTGACGTGCAGAAGGACTGTTACAGAGAGCAGAGGTTGGAGACTGTGGTGCAGAAGGACTGTTAAAGAGAGCGGAGTTCAGAATCTTGGGTGCAGAAGCCCTGTTACAGAGAGCAAAGTATGGAGACTGGTGTGCAGAAGGCCTGTTAAACAGAGCAGAGTTTGGAGACTGGGGTGCAGTAGTACTGTTACAGAAAGCAGAGTTTGGAGTCTTCTTTTCAAAAGGATCATACAAGAGAGCAGATTTTTAAGACTGAGGTGCAGAAGGACTTTTACAGAGAGTAGATGTTGAAGACTGAGGTGTAGAAAGACCATTGCAGAGAGCAGAGGTTGGAGACTGAGGTGCAGAAGGACTGTTGCAGAGTGCATAGGTCTGAAACTTGGGTGTAGAAAGACTGTTGCAGAGAGCAGAGGTTGGAGATTGGGGTGCGGAAGGACTTTTCCAGAGAGCAGAATTTGAAGACTAAGGTGCAGAAATACTCTACAGTGAGCACACTTTGGAGAAGAAATGCAGAAAAACTGATGCAGAAAGCACGGGTTGGAGACTGGTGTGCAGAAGGACAGTTACAGAGAGTAGGGTTTGGAGACTGGGGTGCAGAAGAACTCTTGCGTAGAAAAGACGTTAGAGATTGGGGTAGAGAAGGACTGTTGCTGAGAGCAGAACTTGAAGACAGAGGTGCAGAAAAACTGTTAAAAATAGCACTGGTTAGAGACTTGATTGCAGAAGTACTGATACAAAAAGCAGAGTTTGGAGACTGGGGTTCAGAAGGACTGATGTAGATAGCAGATGTTGGAGACTGGGGTGAAGAAAGACTGTTGCAGAGAGTAGCATTTGGAGAATAAGGTGCACAGGACTGTTGCAGAGAGCAGAGGTTGGAGACTGAAGTGGAGAAGGACTGTTACTGAGAGCAGAGGTTGGAGAATGGGGTGCAGAAGGACTGATACAGAAAGCAGAGGTTGGAGACTGGGGTGCAGAAAGACAAATGCAGAGAGCAGAAGTTAGAGACTGTGTTGCAAAAGGATCTTACTGAGAGCAGATGTTGGAAACTGAGGTGAAGAAGGACTGTTGCAGAGAGCAGAGGTTGGAGATTGGGGTGCAGCAGGACTGTTGAAGAGAGCAGAGGTTGGAGTCTGAGGTGCAGAATGACTGATACAGAATGCAGAGTTTGGAGACTGGGGTGCAGAAGGACCATTCCAGAGAGCAGAGTTTTGAGACTACAGGACAGAAGGACTGTTACAGATAGCAGAGTTTGGAGAGTGAAGTGTAGAAGTACTGTTACAGAGAGAAGAGGTTGGAGTATGGGGTGCAGAATAAGTGTTGTAGAGAACAGAGTTTGGAGTCTCAGGTTCAGAAGAACCATTGTAGAAAGCAGAGGTTGGAGACTGGGTTTCAGAAGTATCTTACAGAGAGCAGAGGTTGGACACTGAGGTGCAAGAGGACAGTTACGGAGAGCCGAGTTTGGAGACTGCAGTAAAGAGAGACTGTTACACAGAGCAGAGGTTGGAGAGTGGGGTGCAGAAGGACAGTTACAGAGAGCACAGTTTTGAGACTGCAGTGAAGAAGAAATGTTGCAGAGAGTAGAGGTTGGAGACTGGGGTGCAGAAGGACTTTTGCAGAGATCAGAGGTTGAAGACTGAGGTGCAGAAGGACAGATACAGAGAGCAGAGTTTGGAGAATGTGGAACAGAAGGACTGTTACAGAGACTAGAGGTTTGAAACTGGAGTGCAGAAGGACTGTTGCAGAGAGCAGTTGTTGAAGACTGAGGTGTAAAAAAACTGTTACAGAGAGCAGTGTTTGGAGACTGGGGTGAAGAAGGACTGATTCTGAGAGAAGAGTTTGGAGACTGGGGACAAGAATGATCTTACTGAGAGGAAATTTTGGAGACTGGGGTGCAGAGGATTGTTGCAGAGAGTAGATTATGGAGACTGGTGTATAGAATGACTATTCTAGAGAGCATAGTTTTGAGACTGGGGTGCAGAAGGACTGTTGCCGAGAGCAGTTGTTTAAGACTGAGGTGCAGAAGGATTGTTACTGAGAGCAGAGTTTGAGGACTGTGGTGTAGAAGGATCATTGTAGAGCACAGAATTTTGAGACTGAGGTGCAGAAGGACTGTTGCAGAGAGCAGTGGTTGGAGACTTGGGTGCAGAAGGACTGTTGCAGAGAGCAGAGTTTGGAGACAGGGGTGCAAAAGGATTGTTTCAGAGCACAGAATTTTCAGACTGAGGTGCAGAAGAAGTGTTGCAGAGAGCAGAGGTTGGAGACTGAGGTGCAGAAAGACTGTTACAGAAAGCAGAGTTTGGAGACTGGGGTGCACAAGGACCATTGCAGAGATCAGAGTTTGGTAACTGAGGTGAAGGAGGATTGTTAATGAATATAGAAGTTGGAGACTGAGGTGTAGAAGGACTGTTGCAGAAAGCAGAATTCGGAGACTGGGGTTTAGAAGGACTGTTGCAGAGAGCAGAGGGTGGAGACTGGGGTGCAGAAGGACTGTAACATAGAGCATAGTTTGGAGACAGGTTTACAGAAGGATCTTACAGAGAGCAGAGGTTCAAGAGTGAGGTGCAAAAGGACTATTACAGAGAGCAGAGTTTGGAGACTGGGTGCAGAAGGATCATTGCAGAGAACAGCGTTTTCAGACTGAGGTGCACAACTGTTGCAGAGAGCAGAGGTTGGAGATAGGGGTGCAGAAGGACTGTTAAATAGAGCAGATGTTGGATACTGGGGTACAGAGGGATTGTTGTATAGAGAAGAGTTTGGAGACTGGGGTGCAGAAGGACTGTTGGATACAGCAGACGTTAGAAACTTGTGTGCAGAAAGATAGATGCAGACAGCAGAGGTTTGAGACTGGAGTGCAGAAGGACTGTTACAGAGAGCAGAGTTTCGAGACTGAGGTGCAGAAGGATCGTTGCAAAGAGCAGAGGTTGGAAACTGGGGTGCAGAAGAACTCCTACAGAGAGCAGAGTTTTTAGACAAAGTTGCACAAGGATCTTACAGAGAGCAGAGTTGTAGACCCATGTGCTTCAGGACTATTAAAGAGAGCAGACGTTGGATACTGGGGTGAAGTAGGATCGTTTTAGAGAACAGAGTTTTCAGACTGAGTTGCAGAAGGTCTTTTGGAGAGAGACTGGGGTGCTGAAATACTGTTGCAAAGAGCAGAGTTTGGGGACTGGGGTGCAGAAGGATTGTTATAAAGAACAGTGGTTGCGGACTGTGGTGCAGTTGGCTTATTACGGAGAGCAGAGTTTGGAGATGGGCTTCAGAAGTACATTTACAGAGAGTAGTTTTTGGAGACTGTGGTGTAGAAGGACCGTTGCAGAGAGCAGAGATTTAAGACTGAGTTGCAGAAGGATTGTTACAAAGAGCAGAGTTTGGAGACTGGGTTGCAGAGGGACTGTTTCAGAGTGCAGAGGCTTGACCCTGGGGTGTAGAAGAACTGCTGCGGAGAGCACAGGTTTGAGATTGGGTTGCAGAAGGACTGTTGCAGAGAGAAGAGTTTGGAGACTGCATTACAGTAGGACCTTTAAATACGCAGAGGTAGGAGATTTGGTACAGAAGGACTGCTGCAGAGAGCAGATGTTGGAGACTGGAAAGCAGAAGGACTGTTGCAGAGAGCAAAGTTTGTAAACTAAGGTATAGAAGCACTTTTACAGAGAGCACAGTTTGGAGAATGGGGTGCAAAAGCCTGTTACAGAGAGCAGAGGTTGGAGACTGGGGTGCAGAAAAACTGTTACAGAAAGCAGGGTTTAGAGACAGGGTTGCAGAAGGATCTTATGGAGAGCAAAGTTTAGAGACTGAGGTACAATAGGACTGTTACCGAGAGAAGAGGTTGGAGACTGGGGTGCAGAAGGGTCGTTGCAGAGAACAGAGTTTTCAGACTGAGGTGCAGAAGGACTGTTGCAGAGAGCAGAGTTTGGAGACTGAGGTGCAGAAGGACTGTTACAGAGGGCAGAGTTTGGAGACTGGGTTGCAGAACAATTATACAAAGAGGAAATGTTGGAGACTTAGGTGCAGAAGGACTGTTACAGCGAGTAGAGTTTAGAGACTGAGGTGCAGAAGGAATGTTGCAGGGAGTAGATATTTGAGATTTTGGTGCAGGAGGACTGTGGCAGAGAGCAGAGTTTTGAAACTGAGGTTAATAAAAACTGTTACAGAAAGCAGAGGTTGGAGACTGGGGTTCAGAAGGACTGATACAGAAAGCAGAGGTTGGAGACTTGGGTGCAGAAGGACCGTAACAGAGAGCAGATTTTGGAGACTGCACTACACGAGGACTGTTACAGAGAGCAGAGGTTGGAGACTGGGGTAGAGAAGGACTGTTTTAGAGTGCAGAGTTTGGAGACTGGGGTGCACAAGGATCGTTGCAGAGAGCAGAGTTTTCAGACTGAGGTGCAGAAGGAGTGTTGCAGAGAGCAGATTTTGGAGACTGTGGTGAAGAAGGATCGATGCAGAGAGCAGAGATTGAAGACTGAGGTGCAGAAGGATCGCTACAGGGAGCAGAGGATGGAGACTGGGGTGCATCACGACAGTTGCAGAGAGCACTGTTTGGAGACTGGGGTGAAGAAGGACTGTAGCAGAGAGCAGAGGTTGGAGACTGAGGTGCAGAAAGATTTTTACAGAGAGCAGAGGTTGAAGACTAGGGTGCAGATGGACCGTGACAGAAAGCAGAGTTTGGAGACTGGGGTGCAGAAGGACTGTTACGTAGAGCAGAGATTGGTGACTGAGGTGCAGAAGGACTGTTACAGAAAGCAGAATTTAGAGACTGGGATGCACAAGGATCGTTTCAGAGAGCAGAGTTTTCAGACTGAGGTGCAGAAGTATTGTTGCAGAGAGCAGATGTTGGAGACTGGGGTGCAGTAGGATTGTTACAGAGAGCAGAGGTTGGAGACAGGAGTTAAAAAGGACCATTGCAGAGATAGGTGTTTGGGAACTGAGGAGAAGAAGGACTGTTGCAGAAACCAGAATTTGAGACAGAGGTTCAGAAGGACTGTTGCAGAGAGCAGAGGTTGGAGACGGAGATTCAGAAGGACTATAACAGAGAGTAGAGGTTAGAGACTGAGGTACAGAAAGATTGTTATTGAGAGGAGAGGTTGGAGACTGGGTGCAGATGGAATGTTGCAGAGAGCAGAAGTTGGAGACTGAGGTGCAGAAGGACTGTTACAGACAGCAGAGTTTGGAGACTGGGGTGCATAAAGACTGATACAGAAAGCAGAAGTTGAAGACTTGGGTGCAGAAGGACCATTATAGAGAGCAGAGGATGGAGATTAAATACAGAAGGACTGTTACAGAAAGTAGACGTTGGAGACTGGGCTGGAGAAGGACTGTTTCAGAGAGTAGATGTTGGAGACTGGGGTGCAGAAGAACTGTTGCAGAGAGCAGAAGTTGGAGACTGTGGTGCAGAAGGATTGTTACATAGAGCAGAGTTTGGAGACTGCGGTGCTGAAGGACTCTTGCAGACACCGGAAGTTTGAGAATGGGTTGCAGAAGGACCGTTGCAGAGAGCAGAGTTTGGAGACTGTGGTACAGAAGGACTGTTACAGAGAGTAGAGGTTGGAGACTGACGTACAGAAGGGCTGTTAAAGAGAGCAGAGGTTGGACCCTGGGGAGCAGAAGGACTGTTATGGAGAGCAGAGTTTGAGACTTGGGACCAGAAGGAATGTTACAGAGAGCAGGGTTTGGAAACTGGGATGCAGAAGGATCTTACAGAGAGCAGAGTTTAGATACGGGGGTGCAGAAGGTCTGTTACAGAGAGCATAGGTTGGAGACTGAGGTGCAGAATTACTGTTACAGAAAGTAGAGTTTCGATACTGGGTTGCACAAGGATTGTTGCAAAGAGAAGAGTTTTCAGACTGAGGTAAAGAAGGACTGTTGCAGAGAGCAGATTTGGAGACTGGGTGCAGAAGGATCGTTGCAGAGAGCAGAGATTGGAGACTGGGGTGCAGAAGGACTTTGACAGAGAGCAGAAGTTTGAGACTGGGGTGCATAAGGACCATTGCAGAGATCAGAGTTTGGGAACTGAGGTTAAGAAGGATTCTTTCAGAGAACAGATGTTGGACACTGTGGTGCAGAAGGACTGTTGCAGAGAGCAGAGTTTGGAGACTGGGGTGCAGAAGGACTGTTACAAGGAGCATAGGTTGGAGACACGGTTGCAGAAACATCTTAAAGAGAGAAGAGTTTGAAGACAGAGGTGCAACAGGACTGTTACAGAGAGCACAGTTTGGAAACTGGGGTGTAGAAGGATCTTTGCAAAAGGCAGAGTTTGGAGACTGGGTTGCAGAAGGATCTTACAGAGATCAGAGGTGAAAGACTGAGGTGCAGAAGGAATGTTACAGAGAGTAGAGTTTGCAGACTGAGGTGTAGAAGGACCATTGCAGAGAGCAGAGGTTGGAGACTGAGGTGCAGAAGGATTGTAACAGATAGCAAAGGCTGGAAGCTGGGGTGCAGAAAGACTGTTGCAGATAGCAGAGTTTGGAGCCTGGGGTGTAGAAGGACTGTTTTAGGTAGCAGGTGTTGGAGACTTGGGTGCAAAAGGACTGTTGCAGAGAGATGAGTTTGGAGACTGAGGAGCAGAATGACTGTTACAAGAGAAGAGGTTAAAGACTGGGGTGCAGAAGGACTGATAAAGAAAGCAGAGGTTGGAGACTGGGGTGCAAACAGACTGTTACCGAAAGAAAGTTTTGGAGACAGTAATACAGGAGGACTGTTACAGAGACCAGAGCTTGGAGACTGGGGTGGAGAAGAACTGTTTCAGAGTGCAGATTTTGGAGAATGAGGTGGAGAAAACCTGTTTCAGAGTGAAGATGTTGGAGACTTGGGAGGAGAAGAAATTTTGAAGAGAGCATAGGTTGGAGACTCGGGTGCAGAAGAACTTTCCAACAGAGCAGAGGTTGGAGACTGAGGTGCAGAAAGAATGTTACAGAGAGCAAAATTTGGTGACTGGGGTGCAATTACTGATACAGAAAGAAGATGTTGGAGACTGGGGTGCAGAAGGACCGTTACAGAGAGCAGAGTTTGGAGACTAGGGTACAGTAGGACTATTGCAGAGAGCAGATGTTGGATACTGTTTTTCAGAAGGACTTTTGCAGCGAGCAGAGGTTACAGAATGGGATGCAGAAGTAAGGTTGCAGAAAGCAGAGGTTGGGGCAGAGGTGCAGAAGGACTGTTACAGGGAGCCGAGGTTGGAAACAATGGTACAGAAGGACTGATACAGAAAGCAGAGTTTTGAGACTGGAGTGCAGAAGGACCGTTACAGAGAGCAGAGGTTTGAGACTGGGGAGCAAATGGACTGCTGCAGAGAACAGAGTTTGGAGACTAGGGTGCAGCAGGACTGGTGCAGAATGCTTAGGATGGAGCCTGGGGTGTAGTAGGAATGTAACAGAGAACAGAGTTTTTAACTGACGTGCAGAAGGTTCTGACAGAAAGCAGAGGTTGGAGACAGGCGTGCATAAGGATTGTTGAGGACCAGAGACGTTGGATACTGGCGTGCAGACAATCGTTGCAGAGAGCAGAGGTTGGAGACTGGGGTGCAGAAGGAGTTTTGTAGAGAGTAGACGTTGGAAAATGGGGAGCAGAAGGATCGTTGCAGACAGCAGAGGTTGAGACTGGGGTGCAGAAGTCCTGTTACAGAGACCAGAGTTTGGAGACTGGGGTGCAGAAATATCTTACAGAGAGCAGAGTTTGGGGACTGGGGTGCACAAGAACTGTTGCACAGAGCAGAGGTTGGATACTGGGTTGGAGGAGGATCGTTGCAGAGAGAAGACTTTGGAGACAGAGACGCGGAAGGCCTGTTCCAGAGAGAAGAGTTTGGAGACTAAGGTGCAGAAGGCCTTTAACAGCAAGCAGAGGTTGGAGACTGGGGTGCAGAAGGACTGTTACAGAGAGTAGAGGCTCGAGACTGGGGTGCAGAAAGACCCTTACAGAGAACAGAGGTTGAAGACTGTGGTACAGAAGAACTGTTGTAGAGAACAAGGTTGGAGACTGGGGTTCAGAGGGACCATTGCAGAGAGTAAACTTTGGAGAATGGGGTGCAGAAGGAATGTTACAGAGAACAGTTTTTAAAACTAGGGTGCACAAGGATCTTACAGAGAGGAAAGTTTGGAGACTGGGTTTTAGAAAGATTGTTGCAGAGAGGAGTCGTTGGGGACTGGGGTGAAGAAGGATCATTGCAGAGAGTAGATTATGAAGACTGGGGTATAGAAAAACTGTTTTACAGAGCAGAGGTTGGAGACTGGGGTGCAAAAAGACTGTTTCAGAGAGAAGTTGTTGAAGAGTGAGGTGCAGAAAAACTGTTACAGAGAGCATGTTTGGAGACTAAGTTGCAGGACTGATAGTGAGAGCAGAGTTTGAAGACTGGGGCGCAGAATGATCTTACAGAGAGCAGAGTTTGGAGACTGAGGTGCAGGAGGGCTGTTCCAGAGAGCAGAGGTTGAAGATTGGGGTGCAGAAGGACTGTTAAAGAGAGCAGAGTTCAGAGATTTGTTTGCAGAAGGCATGTTACAGAGAGCAGAGGATGGAGACTGAGGTGCAGAAGGACTGTTACAGAGATATATGTTGAATACTGAGGTGCAAAAAGACTATTGTAGAGAGCAGATGTTGGAGACTGAGGTGCAGAAGGACTGTTGCGGAGTGCAGAGGTTTGAGACTTGGGTGTAAAAGGACTTTTGCAGTGAGCAGAGGTTGGTGATTAAGGTGCCAAAGGACCTTTAAAGAGAGCAGAATTTGGAGACTGAGGTGCAGATGGACTGTTACAGAGAGCAGAGGTTGGAGACTTCAGTGCAGAAGGACTGATAGAGAAAGCAGTGGTTGGAGACTGGGGTTCAGAAGGACAGTTATAGAGAAAAGAGTTTGGAAACTGCCATACAGAAGAACTGTTACAGAGAGCAGAGGTTGGAGACTGGGGTTGAGAAGGACTGTTGCAGAGATCTATATTAAAGACTGGGGTGCAGAGGGACTGTTGTAGAGAGAAGGTTGGAGACTTGGGTGCAGAAAGAGTGTTGCAAAGAGTAGGGGTTGGAGATTGCGGTGCAGAAGACTTAGGTGAAGAAGAACTGTTAGAGAAAACAGAGTTTGGAGACAAGGGTGCAGAAGCACCATTGCAGAGAGCAGAGGTTGGAGACTGGGGTGCAGAAGGACTGTTGCAGAATGCAGAGGTTGGAGACTGTGGTGCGTTAGCGTTAAAACTGTTGCAGAGAACGGAGTTTGGAGACTGGGGTGCAGAAGGACCGTTGCTGAGAGCAGCGGTTTTAGACAAACGTGAGGAAGGATTGTTACAGAGAGCAGAGGTTGGATACTGGGTTGCAGAAGGAACTTATATAGAGATGAATTTGGAGACTGAGGTGAAGTAGGACTGTTACAGGGAGCAGAGGTTAGAGACTGGGGTGCAGAAGGATACTTGCAGAGAGCAGAGTTTTCAGACTGAAGGACGGTTGTAGTGAGAAGATGTTGGAGGATGGAGTACAGAAGGACTTTCACAGAGAGCAGAGGTTGAAGACAGTGGTGAAGAAGGATCTAACAGAGAGCAGAGGTTGGTTACTGAGGTGCAGAAGGACAGTTACAGAGAGTAGAGTTTAGAGACAGTTGTGTAGAAGGACTGTTGCAGAGAGCAGATGTTGGAGACTGGGGTGTAAAAGGACTGTTGCTGAGAGCAGAGGTTGGGGACTGGGATGAAGAAGGACTGTTGCAGAGAGCAGAGTTTGGAGACTGATGTGCAGAAGGACCGTTTCATCGAGTAGAGTTTGGAGACTGGGGTGAGGAAGGAATGATACAGAAAGGAGACTTTGGAAACTGGAGTGCATAAGGACCGTTACAGAGAGCAGAGTTTGGAGACTTGGGTGCAGTAGGATCATTGCAGAGAACAGAGTTTGGAGACTTGGGTGCAGTAGGATCGTTGCAGAGAGCAGAGGTTAGAGACTGAGGTTGGAAACTCAGGTGCAGAAAGACTGTTTTAGGGAGCAGATTTTGGAGACTGGGTTGCTGAAGGATCTTACAGAGAGCAAAGGTTGTAGACTGAGGTGCAGAAGGACTGTTACAGAGAGCAGAGGTTGGAGACTGAGGTGTAGAAGGACGTTACAGAGAGCAGAGTTTGGAGACTCAGGTGCAGAAAGACTGTTATAGGAAGCAGAGTTTGGAAATTGGGATGCAGAAGGACCGTTACAGAGAGAAGAGTTTGGACACTGCGGTATAAGACTGTTACCGAGAGAAGGGGTTGGAGACTTGGGTGCAGAAGGACTCTTACATAGAGCACAGGTCGGAGACTAAGGTGCAGAAAAATAGATACAGAGAACAGAGGTTAGAGACTGGGGTTCGGAAAGACTGATACAGAAAGCAGAAGTTGGAGACTGGGGTCCAGAAGGATCGTTGCAAAGACCAAAGTTTGGCAACTGGGGTGCAGAAGGACTGTTCCAGAGAGCAGATGTTGGAGACTGGGGGGGAGAAAGACTGTGGCAGAGAGCAGATTTTAGAGACTGGGTTGCAGAAGGACTGTTACACAGAGCAGAGGTTGAAGACTGAGCTGCAGAAGGACTGTTACAGAGAGCAGTGTTTGGGGACTGGGGTGCAAAAGGACTGTTACAGAGAGCAGAGTTTGGACACTGGAATTCAGATGGATCTTACAGAGAGCAGAGTTTTGAGATTGGGGTGCAAAAGGACTGTTGCAGAGAGCAGATTCTTGAGACTGGGGTGGAGAAGAATCGTTGCAGAGAGAAGAGGTTGGAGACTGGGGTGCAGAAGGCCTGTTACAGAGAGCAGAGTTTGGAGACTGGGTGGCAGAAGTCATGTTACAGAGAGCAGAGTTTGGAAACTGTTGTGCAGAAGGACTGTTACAGATTGCAGAGTTTAAAGACTGGGTTGTAGAAGGATCTTACAAAGAGCAGAGTTGGGAGAATAAGGTGCAGAAGGACTGTTACAGAGAGCAGAAGTAGGAGACTGTGGTGCAGAAGTGTCGTTGCAGTGAGCAGACTTTTCAGAGTTAGGTGCAAAAGGACTGTTGCAGAGAGCAGATATTGGAGACTGGGTTATAGAAGGACTGTTGCAGAGAGCAGAGGTTGGAGACTTTGGTGAAGAAGGATCGTTGCAGAGAGCAGAGGTTGGAGACCGGGTGGCAGAAGCATTGTTACAGAGAGCAGAGTTACAAACTGGGTTGCAGAAAGATTTTACAAAGAGCAGAGGTTTCAGACAGGGGTGCAAAAGGATTGTTACAGAGAGCAGAGTTTGGAGACTGTGGTTAAGAAGAACTCTTGCAGAGAGCAGACGTTGGAGACTGGGGTCCAGAAAGATCATTGCAGAAAGCAGAGTCGGAGACTGGGGTGTAGAAGGACTGTTGCAGAGAGCACATGTTGGAGACTGGAGTGACGGACTGTTGCAGAGAACAGAGGTTAGAGAGTGGGGTTCAGAAAGACTGTTGCAGAGAGCAGAGGTTGGAGAATGAGGTGCAGAAAAACTGTTACAGAGAGCAGAGGTTGGAGACTGGGATGCAGAAGGACTGTTACAGAGAGAAGAGGTTGGAGACTCGGGTTCAGATGGCTCTCACAGAGAGCAGATTTTGGAGACTGTGATGCAAGAGGACTTTTGCAGAGAGCAGAGGTTGGAGACTGAGGTGCAGAAGGACTGTTACAGAGAGCAGAGGTTGGAGACTGCGGTGCAGAATGACGGTTACAGAGAGCAGAGTTTGGAAACTGGGGTGCAGAAGGACTGTTGGAGAGAACAGAGGTTGGCGACTGTGGTGCAAAAGGACTGTTGCAGAGAGCAGAGGTTTAAGACTGGTGTGGAGAAGAATCGTTGCAGAGAGAAGAATTTGGAGACTTGGGTGCAGAAGGTCTGTTACAGAGAGCAGTGGTTAAAGACTGGGTGGATGAAGGATCTTACAGAGAGCAGAGATTGTAGACTGAGTTGCAGGGCAACTGTTACCGAGAGCAGTGTTTGGAGACTGGGGTGCAGAAGGATTGTGCAGAGAGCCGAATTTTCAGACTGAGGTGCAGAAGGACTGTTACAGCGAGCATAGGTTGGAGACTGAGGTGTAGAAAGACTGCTACAGAGAGCAGAGTTTGGAGACTCACGTGCAGAAGGACTTCTACAGGAAGCAGATTTGGGAAATTGGTGTGCAGAAGGACCGTTAAAAAGAGCAGAGTTTGGAGACTGCAGTATAGGACTGTTACCAAGAGCTGAGGTTGGAGAATGGGGTGCAGAGGGACTCTTACATAGAGCACAGGTTGAGACTGAGGTGCAAAAGGATAGATACAGAGAACAGAGGTTGGAGCCTGGGTTCAGACAGACTGATACACAAAGCAGAGTTTGGATACTGGGGTGTAAAAGGACCGTTACAAAGAGCAGAAGTTAAAGACTCTGGTACAGAAGGACTGTTACAAAGAGCAGATCTCAGAGACTGGGGAGCAGAAGATCTGTTGCAGAGGACAGAGGTTGGAGACTGGGGTGGAGAAGGAATGCTACAGTGAGCAGAGTTTTCACACTGAGGTGCAGAAAGACTGTTGCAGAGAGCAGATGTTGGAGATTGTGGTGCAGAATGACCATTGCAGCGAGCAGACGTTGGAGACTGGGGTCCAGAAAGATCGTTGCAGAGAGCAGGGTTGGGAGACTGGGGTGCAGAAGGACTGTTGCAGAGAGCAGATGTTGGAGAATGGGGTGCAGAAGGACTGTTACAGAGAGCATATTTTAGAGACTGAGGTGCAGAAGGACTGTTACAGAGAGCAGAGGTTGGAGACTAGGGGTTCAGATGAATCTTACAGAAAGCAGAGTTTGGATACTGGGGTGCAAACGGACTGTTGCAGAGAGCAGATGTAGGAGACTTTGTTGGAGAAGAATCGTTGCAGAGAGAAGAGGTTGGAGACTGGAGTGCAGAAGGCCTTTTACAAAGAGCAGAGTTTGGAGACTGGGTTCCAGAAGTCCTGTTACAGAGAGCAGAGTTTGGAGACTGTTGTTCAGAAGGACATTACAGAGTGCAGAGTTTAAAGACTGGGTTGCAGAAGGATAAAAAAGAGAGCACAGTTGGGAGACTGATGTGCAGAAAGACTGTTACAGAGAGCAGAGTTAGGAGACTTGGGTGCAGATGGTTCGGTGCAGAGAGAAGAGTTTTCAGACTGAGGTGCAGAATGACTGTTGCAGAGAGCAGTTGTTTAAGGCTGGGGTGCAGAAGGCATGTTGCAAAGAGCAGATGTTGGTAACTAGGGTGCAGAATAACTTTTGTAGAGAGCAGAGGTTGGAGACTGGGGTGAAAAAGGACAGTTGCAGAGAGCAGAGATTGGAGACTTTTGTGCGGAAGTCCTGCTACAGAGAGCAGAGGTTAGAGACTCTGGTGCAGAAGGACTGTTACAGAGACCAGAGGTTGGATACAGGGGTACAGAAGAATCTTACAGAGAGCAGAAGCAGGAGACTGAGGTGCAGAAGGACTGTTGCAGAGATAAGAGGTTGGAGACTGGGATGCATTCGGATCATTGCAGAGAGCAGAGGTCGGAGACTGGGGTGCAGAAGGACTGGTGCAGAGAGTATTGGTTGAAGACTGGTTTGCAGAAGAATCGTGCAGAGAGCAGAGGTGTCAGACTGAGGTGCACAGGGAGTGTTACAGAGAGCAGAGGTTGGAGACTGAGGTGCAGAAGGACTGTTACACTAAGCAGAGGTTGGAAATTGGGGTGAAGAAGGACCGTTACAGAGACCAGGATTTGGAGACTGCAGTATAGAAAAACTGTTACAGAGAGCAGAGGTTGGAGACTGGGGTGCAGAAGAAATGTTACAGAGAGAAAAGGTGGGAGTCTGAGGTGCAGAAGAATAGATACAGAGAACAGAGGTTTGAGACTGGGCTTCAGAAGGACTGATACAGAAAGCAGAGTTTGAAGACTGGGGTGCAGAAGAACTGTTGCAGAGGACAGAGGTTGGAGACTGAAGTGCCGCAGGACACTTGCAGAAAGCAGAGGTTAAAGACTGGGTTGGAAAAGGAATGTTACAGAGAGCAGAGTTTGGAAACTGGAGTGCAGAAGAATCTTACATAGAGCATAGATTGGAGACTGTTTTGCAGAAGGACTGTTGCAGAGAGCGGAGGTTGGAGACTGGGGTGCAGAAGGACTCTTGCAGACAGCAGAGGTTAGAGACTGGGGTGCAGAAAGACTGTTTCAGACAGCAGAGATTAAAAACTGGGTTGCAGAACAACTGTTGCAGAGAGCAGAGGTTGGAGACTGAGGTGCAGAAGGACTCTTAGAGAGAACAGAAGTTGGAGACTGCGGTGCAGAAGGACTGATACAGAAAGAAGAGACTGGAGTCTGCGGTGCAGAAAGATCGTTACAGAGAGCAGAAGTTGGAGACTGCAGTGCAGAAACACTGTTGCAGAGAGCAGAGATTGGAGACTGAGGTGCAGAATTTTTTTTTATGCAGAGTTTGGAGACTGGGTTGCAGAAAGACTGTTGCATAGAGCAGAGGTTGGAGACTGTGGTTCAGAAGGACTGATACAGAAAGCAGAATTTGGAGACTGGGGTGCAGAAGGACCATTACAGAGAAGAGAGGTTGGAGACTGCGGTACAGAAGGACTGTTTCAGAGAACAGAGTTTGGAGACGGAGGTGCAGAAAGACTGTTGCAGAGAACACAGTTTGGAGACTGGGGTGCAGAAGGATCGTGGCAGAGAGCAGAGTTTTCAGACTGAGGTGCAGAAAGACTAATGT
Source organism: Ictidomys tridecemlineatus (assembly GCF_052094955.1). Lineage (NCBI taxonomy): Eukaryota > Metazoa > Chordata > Mammalia > Rodentia > Sciuridae > Ictidomys > Ictidomys tridecemlineatus. The sequence goes on along the minus strand of NW_027522827.1, from coordinate 97,573 downwards.
AGAGAGCAGATGTTGGAGACTGGGGTTCATAATGACTGTGGCAGAGAGCAGAGGTTGGAGACCTGTGTGCATATGGAGTGTTCCAGATAGTAGATGTTGGAGACTGGGGTTCAGAAAGCCTGTTACATAGAGCAGAGTTTGGAGAAGCAGTGCAGAAGGACTGTTAAAGAGAGCAGAGTTTGGAGATTGGTTTGCAAAAGGATCTTACAGATAGTAGAGTTTGGAGACTGAGATGCAGAATGACTTTTACAGAGAGTTGAGTTTAAAGACTGACCTGAAGAAGGACAATTGCAGAGAGCAGAGCTTGAAAACTGAGGTGCAGAAGGACTGTTAAAGAGAGCAGAGGTTGGAGACTGAGGTGCAGAAGGACTGATACTGAATGCAGAGTTTTGAGACTGGGTTGCAGTAGGACCATTACAGAGAGCAGAGGTTGGCAAATGAGGTGCCGATAGAACGTTGAAGATAGCAGAGGTTGGAGACTGTGGTGCAGAAGGATCTTACAGAGAGCAGGGGTTGGAGACTGGGAAGCAGAAGGACTGTTGTAGAGAGCAGACGTTGAAGACTGGGGTGCAGAAGGATTGTTGCAGAGAGCAGTGGTTGGAGACTGGGTTGAAAAAGGACTGTTGCAGAGAGCAAGGATAGAGACTGAGTTTCAGAAGGACTCTTACAGAGAGCAGAGGTTGAAGACTAGGGTGCAGAAGGACCGTTACAGAGAGCAGAGATTGGAGACTGGGGTACAAAAGAACTTTTACAGAGAGCAGAGATTAAAGACTGGGGAGCAGATGAACTGTTGCAAGAGCAGAGGTTTAAGACAGGGTTGCAGGGGGACCATTGCAGAGAGCAGAGGTTGGAGACTGAGGTGCAGAAGTATTTTAACAGAGAGCAGAGTTTGGAGACTGCGGTGCAGAAGAACTGTTACAGAGAGTAGAGTTTGGAGACTGGGGAACAGAAGGACTGTAACAGAAAGAAGTGGTTGGAAATTGGTTTGCAGAAGGACCGTAACAGAGACCAGAGTTTAGAGACTGCGGTATAGAAAAACTGTAACAGAGAGCAGAGGTTGCAGTTTGAGTTGCAGAATAATAGATACAGAGAGCAGAGGTTTGAGACTGGGTTTTAGAATGATGTACAGAGAGAAGAAGTTGAAGAGTGAAGTGCAGAAGGACTGTTACAGAGAGTAGAGGTTGGAGACTGAGGTGCAGAAGGACCGTTGCAGAGTTCAGAGGTTGGAGACTGGGGTGCAGTAGGATCATTGCAGAGAGCAGAGGTTAGAGATTGGGATGCAGAAGGATCGTTGCAGACAGCAGAGATTGGAGACTGGGGTGCAGAAGGCCTGCTACATAGAGCAGAGATTTGAGACTGGCGTGCAGAAGGCCTGATACAGAGAGGAGAGGTTGGAGACTGGGGAGCAGAAGGACTGTTATAGAGAGCAGAGTTTGGAGACTGGGTTTCTGAAGGATCTTACAGAGAGCAGACATTAGAGACTGATGTGCAGGTGTACTGTTACAGAGAGCAGTGGTTGGAAACTGGGGTGCAGAAGCATCATGCAGACAGCAGAGCTTTCAGTCTGAGGTGCAGAAGGACAGAGAGCAGAGGTTGGACACTGTGGTACAGAAGGACTGTTACAGAGAGCAGATCTCAGAGACTGGGGAGCAGAAAGACTTTTGCAGAGAGAATAGGTTGGAGAATGAGGTGCAGAAGGACTGTTACACAGAGCAGAGTTTGGAGACTGGGGTGCAGAAGGACTGTTACAGAGAGCAGAGTTCGGAGACTGTGGTGCAGAAGTCCTGTTACAGAGAGCAGAGGTTGGAGATTGTTGTGCAGAAGGACTGTTACAGAGTGCAGAGTTTAAAGACTGGGTTGCAGAAGGATCAAACAGAGGGCTGAGTTGGGAGACTGAGGTGCAGAAGGACTGTTACAGAGAGCAGAGTTAGGAGACTGGGGTGCAGAAGGGTCGTTGCAGAGAGCAGAGTTTTCAGACTGAGGTGCAGAATGAATGTTGCAGAGAGCAGATGTTAGAGACTTCCGTGCAGAAGGACTGTTGCAGAGAGCAGATGTTGGTAACTAGGGTCCAGAAAAACAGTTGTAGAAAGCAGAGTTCGGAGACTGGGGTACAGAAGGACTGTTGCAGAGAGCAGAGTTTGGAGACTGAGGTGCGGCAGTCCTGTTACAGAGAGCAATGTTTCGAGACTCGGGTGCAGAATGACAGTTTCAGAGAACAGAGGTTAAATACAGGGGTGCCTAAGGATCTTACAGAGAGCAGAATTTGGAGACAGAGTTGCAGAAGGATTGTTGCAGAGATCAGAGGTTGGAGACTGAGGTGCAGGAGGACTCTTACAGAGGGCAGAGTTTGGAAACTGGTGTACAGAAGACTGATACAGAAAGCAGAGATTGGAGTGTGGGGTGCAGAAACACCATTACAGAGAGCAGAATTTGGATACTGCAGTACAGGAGGACTGTTACAGAGAGCAGTGGTTGAAGACTGGGGTGCATAAGTATTGTAGCAGAGAGCAGATGTTGGTAACTAGGGTGCCAAAGGAATATTGCAGAGAGCAGAGTTTGGAGACTGGGGTGCAGAATGACTTTTGCGGAGAGCAGAGGTTGGAGACTGGGATGCAGAAGGACTGTTACAGAGAGCAGAGTTTGGAGACTGAGGTGCAGAAGGACTGTTGCAGAGATTAGAGGTTGGAGACTGGGGTACAGTAGGATCATTGCAGAGAGCAAAGTTTGGAGACTGGGGTGAAGAAGGATCGTTGCAGAGAGCAGAGGATGGAGAGTGGGGTGCAGAAGGCCTGCTCTAGAGAGCAGAGTTTCGAGACTGGAGTGCAAAAGGCCTGTTACAGAGAAGAAAGGTTGGACACAGGGGTGCAGAAAAACTGTTACAGAGAGCAGAGTTTGGAGACTGGTTTGCTGAAGGAACTTACAGAGAGCAGATGTTGGAAACTGAGGTGCCGGTGGACTTTTACAGAGAGCAGTGTTTGGAGACTGGGGTGCAGAAGAATCGTGGAGAGTAAAAGTTTCAGACTGAGGTGCAGAAGTACTGTTACAGAGAGAAGAGGTTGGAGACTGAGGTGTACAAGGACTGTTACAGAGAGCAGAGTTTAGAGACTGATGTGCAGAAGGACTGTTACAGAAAGCACAGGTTGAAGACTGAGGTTCAGAAGGATAAATACAAAGAGCAGAGGTTAGAGACTCGGGTTCAGAAGAACTGATTCAAAAATCAGAGGTTGGAGACTGGGTTGCAGAAGGACCATTACAGAGAGCAGAGGTTGGAAACTGCGGTCTGTTACAGAGAGCAGATCTCGGAGTCTGGGGAGCAGAAGGACTGATGCAGAGGACAGAGGTTTGAGACTGGGGTAGAAAAGAAATTTTACAAAGAGCAGAGTTTGAAAACTGGAGTGCAGAAGGATCTTACAGAGAGCAGAGGTTGAAGACTGTATTGACGAAAGACTTTTTCAGAGAGCAGACGTTGGAGACTGGGGTCCAGAAGGTTCATTGCAGAGAGCAGAATTTGGAGACTAGGGTGCAGAAGGACTGTTGCAGAGAGCATATGTTGGAGACTAGGGTGGAGAAGGACTGTTGCAGACAGCAGATTTTAGAGACTGGGATGCAGAAGGATTGTTACATAGAGCAGGGTTTGGAGACTGAGGTGCGGAAGGACTGTTACAGAGAGCAGCGTTTGGAGACTGGGGTGAAGAAAGACTGTTACAGAGAGCAGCAGTTGGAGATTGGGGTTCAGATGGATGTTACAGAGAGCAGAGTTTGCAGACTGGGGTGCAAAACGACAGTTGCAGAGAGCAGATGTTGGAGACTTGGGTGTAGAAGAATTGTTGCAGAAGAGGTTGGAGAAGAGGTTAGAGACTGGGGAGCAGAAGGCCTATTACAGAGAGCAGAGGTTAAAGACTAAGGTGAAGAAGGACTGTTTTAGAGATGAGAGGTTGGAGACTGGGGTTTAGTTGGATCATTGCAGAGAGCAGAGGTTAGAGACAGGCGTCCAGAATGATCATTGCATAGAGCAGAGTTTGGAGACTGGCGTGCAGAAGGCCTGTTACAGAGAGGAGAGTTTGGAGACTGGGGTGCAGAAAAACTGTTATAGAGAGCAGTGTTTGGAGACTTGGTTGCTGAAGGATCTAACAGAGAGCAGTGGTTGGAGACTGAGCTGCAGGTGGACTGTTACAGAGAGCAGTGGTTGTATACTGGGGTGCAGAAGAATCGTGGTGAGCAGAGGTTTCAGACTGAGGTAAAGGTGGACTTTTACAGAGAGCAGTGGATGGAGACTGGGGTGTAGAAGAACTGTTGCAGAGAGCAGATTTTGGAGACTGAGGGGCTGAAAAACTGTTAAAGGAAGCAGAGTTTGGAAATTAAGGTGCAGAAGGACCTTTAGAAAGAGCAGAGTTTGGAGACTGCGGTATAGGACTGTTACCTCTAGCGGAGACTGGAGACTGGGGTGCAGAAGGACTCTTACATAGAGCTTAGGTTGGAGACTGAAGTGTAGAAGGATAGATACAGAGAGTAGATTTTGGAAACTGGGGTGGAGAAGGAATGCTATAGAGAGCAGAGTTTGGAAACTGGAGTCAGAAGGATCTTACAGAGAGCAGAGGTTGGAGACTGTGGTGCAGAAAGACTGTTGCAGAGAGCAGACGTTGCAGACTGGGGTCCAGAAGGATCATTGCAGAGAGCAGAGTTTGGAGACTGGAGTGCAGAAGGAGTGTTGCAGAGAGGAAATGTTGTAGACTGGGGTGCAGAAGAAATGTTGCAGAGAGCAGATTTTAGAGAATGGTGTGCAGAAGGACTGTTACAGAGAACAGAGGTTGGAGACTTGGGTTCAGATTGATCTTAAAGAGAGCAGAGTTTGGAGACTGGGGTGCAAAAGGACTGTTGCAGAGAGCAGAATTAGGAGACTGGGGTGCAGAAGGGTCTTTGCCGAGAGCAGAGTTTTAAGACTTAGGGGCAGAAGGGCTGTTGAAGAGAGTAGATGTTGGAGACTGTGGTGCAGAAGGACTGTTACAGACAGTATAGGTTGGAGACTTTGGTGAAGAAGGATCGTTGCAGAGAGCAGAGTTTGGAGACTGGTGTGCAGAAGCACTGTTACAGAGAGCAGAGTTTGGAGACTTGGTTCCAGAAGAATCTTCGAGAGAGCAGAGGTTTCAGACTGAGGTGCAGAAGGACTGTTACAGAGAGTAAAGGTTGGAGACTGATTTGCAGAAAGACCCTTGCAGAAAACAGAGTTTGGAGACTGAGGTAAAGAAGGATTGTTGCAGAGATCAGAGTTTGTAGACTCTTGTGCAGAAGGACTCTGCAGAGAGCAGACGTTGGAGACTGGGGTCAAGAAGGATCATTGCAGGAAGCAGAGCTTGGAAAGTGGAGTGTAGAAGTACTGTTGCAGAGAGCAGATGTTGGAGACTGGGGTGCAGAAGGACTGTTGCAGAGAGCTGAGTGTGGAGAATGTTGTGCAAAAAGACAGTTTAAGAGAGCAGAGTTTGGAGACTGATGTTAAGAAGGACTGTTACAGAGAGTAGAGGTTGGATACTAGGGTGCAGAAGGTCTGTTACAGAAATCAGAGGTTAGAGAGTGGGGTTCAGATTGATCTTAGAGAGTCAGAGGTTGGAGACTGTGGTGCAATCGGACTGTTGCAGAGAGCAGAGGTTGGAGACTTGTATGGAGAAGAATCATTGCAGAGAGAAGATTTTGGAGACTGGGATGCAGAATGCCGGACTGTTACAGGCAGCAGAGGTAGGAGACTGGGCTGCAGAAAATTTGTTGAAGACAGCAGAGTTTTCAGACTGAGGTGCAGAAGGACTGTTGCATAGAGCAGTTGTTGAAGACTGGGGTGCAGAAGGACTGTTGCAAAGAGCAGAGGTTGGAGACTGAGGTTAAGAGGGATGGTTGCAGAGAGCAGAGGTTGGAGACTGGTGTGCAGAAGGAATGTTACAGAGAGCAGATTTTGGAGACTGGGTATAAGAAGGATACTACAGAGAGCAGAGGTTAGCAAGGGAAGTGCAGAACGACTGTTATAGAGAGTAGAGGTTGGAGACTGGTGCAGAAGGACTGTTTCAGAGAGCAGAGGATGGAGACTGGGGTGCCGAAGGACTGTTGCAGAGAGCAGAGCTTGGAGACTGGGTTGCATAAGGACTGTTTTAGAGAGCAGTGGTTGAAGACTGGGTTGCAGAAGGATTGTTGCAGAGAGCAGAGGTTGGAGATTGAGGTACGGAAGTCCTGTTACAGAGAGAAGAGTTTGGAGCCTTGGATGCAGAAGGACTGTTGCAGAGACCAGGGGTTAGATACAGGGGTGAAGATGGATTCTACAGAGAGAGGAATTTGAAGACTGAGGTGCAGAAGGACTGTTGCGGAGATCAGAGTTAGTAAAGTGAGGTGCAGTAGGATCATTGCAGAGACCAGAGGTTGGAGACTGGGGTGCAGAAGAATCATTGCACAGTGTATATTTTGGACACTGTGGTGCAGAAGGCCTGCTACAGGGAGAAGAGTTTGGAGACTGGCGTGCAGAAGGTTTTTTATAGAGACGAGAGGTTGGAGACTTGGGTGCAGTAGGACTGTTATATAGAGCAGAGTTTGGAGACTGGGTGGCTGAATAATCTTACAGAGAGCAGTGTTTGGAGACTAGGTGCAGGTGGACTGTTACATAGAGCAGTGTTGGAGACTGGGGTGCAGAAGGATCGTGCAGAGAGCAGAGGTGTCAGACTGAGGTGCAGAAGTACTGTTACAGAGAGCAGAGGTTAGAGACTGAGGTGTAGAAGGACTGTTACAGAGAGCAGAGTTTGGAGACTGAGGTGCAGAAAGACTGTTACAGAAAGAAGTGTTTGGAAATTGGTGTGCAGAAAGACCCGAAGAGAGACCAGAGTTTGAAGACTGCGGTATAGAAAAACTGTAACAGATAGCAGAGGTTTGAGACTGAGGTGCAGAATAATAGATACAGAGAGCAGAGGTTTGAGACTGGGTTTTAGAAGGATCTACATAGAGCAGAGGTTGGAGAGTGAAGTGCAGAAGGACTGTTACAGGGTAAAGAGGTTGGAGTCTGGGGTGCTGAAGGACTTTTATAGAGAGAAGAGTTTGGAGACTGAGTTCCAGAAGGATCTTACAGAGAGCAGAGGTTGGAGACTTAGGTGCAGGTGGACTGTTACAGAGACCAGTGCTTAGAGACTGGGGTGCAGAAGTATCGTGAAGAGAGCAGAGGTGTCAGACTGAGGTGCAGATAGACTGTTACAGACAGTAGACTTTGAAGACTACAGTGCATAAGAATAGATAAAGACAGCAGAGTTTTGAGACTGGGTTTTAGAATGATCCTACAGAGAGCAGAGGTTTGAGAGTGAAGTGCAGAATGACTGTTACAGAGAGTAGAGGTTGGAGACTGAGGTGCAGAAGAACGTTTCAGAGAACAGAGTTTGGAGACCGAGGTGCAAAAGGCTTGTTACAGAGAGCAGAGTTTGGAGACTGGGGTGCAGAAGGACTGTTGCAGGGAGCAGAGGTTGAAGACTGGGGTGCAGAAGGACTGTTGCAGGGAGCAGATGTATAATACTGGGGTGCAGAAAGACTATTGCAGAGAGAAGAGGATGGAGACTGGGCTGCAGAAGTAATGTTGCAGAGAGCAGAGGTTGGAGACTGTGGTGCAGAAAGACTCTTAGAGAGAGCGGAAGTTGGAGACTGGGGTGCAGAAGGACTGTTGCAGAGAGCAGAGGTTGAAGACTGAGGTGCAAAATCTTGTTACATAGAGCACAGATTGGACACTGGGGTGCAGAAAGATCGTTGAAATAAGCAGAGCTTGGAGACAGGGGTGCAGAAGGATCATACAGAGAGCAGAAGTTGGAGACTGAGTTGCAGAAGTACTGTTGCAGTGATCAGAGGTTGGAGATTGGGGTGCAGTAGGATCATTGCAGAGAGCAGAGTTTGGAGACTGGAGTGCAGAAAAATCGTTGCAGAGAGCAGAGGTTGAAGACTGGGTCCAGAAGGCCTGCTACAGTGGGCAGAGTTTTGAGACTGGCGTGCAGAAGGCCTGTTACAGAGAGGAGAGTTTGGAGACTGGGGTGCAGAAGGACTGTTATAGAGAGCAGAGTTTGGAGACTGAGTTCCTGAAAGATCTTACAGAGAGCAGAGTTTGGAGACTGAGGTGCAGGTAAACTGTTACAGAGAGCAGTTGTTGGAGACTGGGGTGCAGAAGAACTGCTGCAGAGAGCAGAGGTTGGATACTGAGGTGCAGAAAGACTCTTAGAGAGAGAGTTATTTGGAGACTGGGGTACAGAAGAACTGATACAGAAGCAGAGATTGGAGTCTGGGCTGTAGAAAGACGTTTACAGAGAGCAAATTTTTAAGACTGCATTATAGTAGGACTGTTGCAGAGAGCAGAGTTTGGAGACTGAGGTGCAGAAGGATAGATACAGAGAACAGAGGTTGGAGACTGGGGTTCAGAAAGACTGATACAGAAAGCAGAGTTTGGAGACTGGGGTGTAGAAGGACTTTTTCAGAGATAAGAGTTATGGACACTCAGGTGCAGAAACACTTTTACAGGAAGAAGAGTTTTGACATTGGGGTGCAGAAAGACTTTTACAGAGAGCACATGCTGCAATCTGCGGTATAGGACTGTTATCCTGAGCAGATGTTGGAGACTGGGGTTCAGAAGGACTCTTACATAGAGCACAGGTTGGAGACTGAGGGGCAGAAAGATAGATACAGAGAATACAGGTTGGTGACTGGGGTTCAGACAGACTGATACAGAAAATAGAGGTTGGAAACTTGGGTGTAGAAGGACCGTTACGAAGAGCAGAGGTTGTAGACTGCGGTATAGAAGGACTGTTACAGAGAGCAAATGTTCGAGACTGGGGAGCAGAAAGACTGTTGTAGAGGACAGAGGTTGGAGACTGGGGTGCCGCAGGACACGTGCGGAAGGCAGAGTTTAAAGAATGGGGTGGAGAAGGAATGTTACAGAGAGCAGAGTTTGGAAACTGGAGTGCAGAAAGATCTTACAGAGAGCAGAGTTTGAGACTGTGGTGCAGAAGGTCTGTTACAGAGAGCAGAGGTTGGAGACTGGGGTCCAGAAAGATCAGTGCAGAGAGTAGAGTTTGGAGACTGGGGTGCAGAAGGACTGTTGCAGAGAGCAGAGGTTTTAAACTGGGGTGCAGAAGGACTATTGCAGAGAGCAGAGGTTGAAGACTGGAGTGCAGAAGGACTGTTGCAGAGACCAGAGGTTGGAGGCTGATGTGCAGAAAGACTTACAGAGAGCACAGTTTGGAGACTGGGGTGCAGAAGGACTGTTACAGAGACCAGAGTTTGAAGACTGTGGTGCAGAAGGACTGTTGCAGACATAAGAGGTTAAAGACTGCAGTGAAGTAGGATCATTGCGGAGAGTAGAGGTTGGAGACTGTGGTGCAGAAGATCCAGAAAGATCGTTGCAGAGCGAAGAGTTTGGAGACTGGGGTGAAGAAGGACTGTTACAGAGAGTAGAATTTGGAGATTGATGTGCAGCAGGACTGTTGCAGAGAGCAGATGTTGGAGACTGGGTTAAAGAAGAATCATTGCAGAGAGAAGAGGTTGGAGTCTGTTGTGCAGAAGGACTGTTACAGAGTGCAGAGTTTAAAGACTTGGATGCAAAAGGATCTTACAGAGAGCAGAGTTGGGAGACTAAGGTGCAGAAGGACTGTTACAGAGAGCAGAAATAGGAGACTGAGGTGCAGAAGGACTGTTACAGAGAGCAGAGTTTTGATACAACGGTGCAGAAGCATCTTACAGAGCAGAATTTGGAGACTGAGGTGCAGAAGAACTGTTGCAGAGATCAGAGGTTGGAGAGTGGGGTGCAGTTGGATCATTGCAGAGAGCTGATGTTGGAGACTGAGGTGCAGAAGGATCGTTGCAGAGAGCTGATTTTGGAGACTGGGGTGCAGAATGCCTGCTACAAAGAGAAGAGTTTTGAGACTGGCTTGCAGAAGGCCTGTTACAAAAAGGAGAGGTTGGAGACTGAGGTGCAGGTGGACTGTTACAGAGAGCAGAGTTTGGAGACTGAGGTGTAGAAGGACTGTTACAGAGAGTAGAGTTTGGAGACTCAGGTGCAGAAGGACTGTTATACATAGCAGTGTTTGGTGACTGGGTTCCTGAAGGATCTTACAGAGAGCAGAGGGTTGAGACTGAGGTGAAGGTGGACTGTTACAGAGAGCAGAGGATTGAGACTGAGGTGTAGAAGGACTGTTACAGAGAGGAGAATTCGGAGACTCAGGTGCAGAAGGACTGTTACAGAAAGCATAGGTTCGAAATTGGGCTGCAGAAGAACCATTACAGAGAGCAGAGGTTGGAGAATGCGGTATAGGTCTGTTACCAAGAGCAGAGGTTGGAGACTGGGCTGCAGAAGGACTCTTACATAGAACACAGGTTGGAGACTGAGGTGCAGAAGGATAGATACAGAGAACAGAGGTTGGAGACTGGGGTTCAGACAGACTGATACAGAAAGCAGAGATGGAGACTGGGGTGTAGAAGGATCGTTACAAAGAGCAGAGGTTGGAGACTGCGGTACAGAAGGACTGTTACAGAGAGCAGATCTCGGAGTCAGGGGAGCAGAAAAACTGTTGCAGAGGACAGAGGTTGGAGACTGGGGTGGAGAAGAAATGTTACAGAGAGCAGAGTTGGGAAACTGGAGTGCAGAAAGATCTTACAAGGAGCAGAGGTTGGAGTCTGTGGTGCAGAAGGACTGTTGCAAAGAGCAGACACTGGAGACTGGTTTCCAGAAGGATCATTAAAGAGGGCAGATTTTTAGAAACTGGGGTGCAGAAGGACTGTTACACAGAGCAGATGTATAAGACTGAGGTGCAGGAAGACTGTTAGAGAGAGCAGAGTTTGGAGACTGTGGTGCAGAAGGACTGTTACAGAAAGTAGAGTTTGGAGACTGGGGTTCAGATGGATCTTACAGAGAGCAGAGTTTGGAGACTTGGGTTCTAAAGGACTGTAGCAGAGACCAGATGTTGGAGACTGGGGTGGAGAAGAATCGTTGCAGAGAGCCGAGGTTAGAAACTGGGGTGCCGAAGGATCGTTGCAGAGAGCAAATTTTGGAGACTGGGGTGCAGAAGGCCTGCAACAGAGAGAAGAGTCTGGAGACTGGCGTGCAGAAGGCCTGTTAGAGAGAGGAGAGGTGGGAGACTGGGGTTCAGAAGGACAGTTATAGAGAGCAGAGTTTGGAGACTGGGTTGCTGAAGGTTCTTACAGAGAGCAGAGGTTGGAGACTGAGGTGCAGGTGGACTGTTACAGAGAGCAGTGTTTGTAGACTGGGGTGCAGAAGGATCGTGAAGAGAGAAGAGGTGTCATACTGAGGTTCAGTAGGACTGTTACAGAGAACAGAGGTTGGAGACTGAGGTGTAGAAGCACTTTTACAGAGAGCAGAGTTTGGAGACTGAGGTGCCAAAGGACTGTTACAGAAAGCAGAGGTTGGAAATTGGGGTGCAGATGGACCATTAAAGAGACCAGAGGTTGGAGACTGAGGTATAAAAAAACTGTTACACAGAGCAGAGTTTGGAGACTGGGGTGCAGAAGGACTGTTACAGAGAGCACAGGTTGGATACTGAAGTGCAGAAGGATAGATACAGAGAGCAGAGGTTTGAGACTGAGGTTCAAAAAGACTGATACAGAAAGCAGAGTTTGGAGACTGGGGTGCAGAAGGACTGTTACAGAGACCAGAGGCTGGAGACTGTGCTGCAGAAGGACTGTTGCAGAGATCAGAGGTTAAAGACTGCGGTGCAGTAGGATCATTGCAGAGAGCAGAGGTTGGAGACTGAGGTGCAGAATAATCCTAGGAGAGAGCAGATTCTGAAGACTGGGGTGCAGAAGGCCTGCTACAGAGAGAAGAGTTTGGAGACTGGCGTGCAGGAGGCTTGTTACAGAGAGGAGAGGTGGGAGACTGGGGTGCAGAAGGACAGTTATAAAGAGCAAAGTTTGGAGACTGGGTTGCTGAAGGTTCTTACAGAGAGCAGAGGTTGAAGACTGAGGTGCAGGTGGACTGTTACAGAGAGCAGTGTTTGTAGACTGGGGTGCAGAAAGATCGTGAAGAGAGCAGAGGTGTCAGACTGAGGTTCAGTAAAACATTTACAGAGAACAGAGGTTGGAGACTGAGGTGTAGAAGCACTGTTACAGAGAGCAGAGTTTGGAGACTGAGGTGCAGGAGGACTGTTACAAAAAGCAGAGTTTGGGAATTGGGGTGCAGTTGGACCGTTACAGAGACCAGAGGTTGGAGACTGCAGTATAGAAAAACTGTTACAGAGAGCAGAGTTTGGAGACTGTGGTGCAGAAAGAATAATAGAGAAAGTAGAGTTTGGAGACTGGGGCACAGAAGGACTGTTACAGAGACCAGAGGTTGGAGACTGTGGTTCAGAAAACTGTTGGAGAGATCAGAGTTTAAAGACTGCAGTGAAGTAGGATCATTGCAGAGAGCAGAAGTTGAAGACTGGGGTGCGGAGGGATCTTTGAAGAGTGCAGATTTTGAAGACTGGGGTGCAGAAGGCCTGCTACAGAGAGCAGAGTTTGGAGACTGAGGTGCAAAAAGACTGTTACAGAAACTAGAGGTTGGAAATTGGGGTGCATAAGAACCGTTACAGAGACCAGAGTTTGGAGACTTCGGTATAGAAAAACTGTTACAGAGCGCACAGGTTGGAGACTGAGGTGGAAAAGGACTGTTGCAGAAAGTAGAGTTTGGAGTCTGGGGTCTAGAAAGATCATTGCATAGAGCAGAGTTTGGAGGCTGGGGTGCAGGAGGACTGTTGCAGAGAGCAGAGGTTGGAAACTAGGGTGTAGAAGGACTGTTGCAGAGAATAGATGTTGGAGACTGGAGTGCAGATGGACTGTTGCAGAGAGCAGAAGTTGGAGAGTGAGGTGCAGAAGGACTGTTACAAAGAGCAGAGTTTGGAGACTGGGGTGCAGAAGGACTGTTACAGAGCAGAGGTTGGATACTAGGGTTTAGATGGATCTTACAGAGAGCAGAGGTTGATGACTGGGGTACAAATGGACTGTTGCAGAGAGCAGAGGTTGGAGACTGTGGTGCAGAAGGATCTTAAAAAGAGCAGAGGTTTGAGACTGAGGTGCAGACGAACTGTTGCAAGGAGAAGAGGTTTGACACTGAAGTGCAGAAGGATCCTTGCATAGAGAAGAGTTTGGAGACTTGGATGCAGAAGGCCTGTTACAGAGAGCAGAGTTTGGAGACTGTGGTACAGAACGACTGTTACAGAGAGCAGAGGTTGGATACTGTGTTCAGATGGACTGTTAAAGAGGACAGAGGTTGGAGACTGGGGTGCCGCAGGACCCTCACAGAAAGCAGAGGTTAGAGACTGCGATGGAGAAGGAATGTTAGAGAGAGCAGATTTTGTAAACTGGAGTGCAGAAAGATCTTACAGAGAACAGCGGTTGGAGACTGTGGTGCAGAAAGACTGTTGCAGAGAGTAGAGTTCGGAGACTAGGGTCCATAGGATAGTTGCCGAGAGCAGAGGTTGGAGACTGGGGTGCAGAAACACTGTTGCAGAGAGCAGAGGTTGGAGACCGGGGTGCAGAAGGATTGTTGCAGAGAGAAGAGTTTGGAGACTTGAGTGTAGAAGGACTGTTGCAGAAAGCAGAGATTGGAGACTGAGGTGCAGAAGGACTCTTAGAAAGAGTAGAAGTTGCACACTGGAGTGCAGAAGGACTGATACAGAAAGCAGAGGTTGGAGACTTTGGTGCAGAAAGACCATTACAGAGAGCAGAGGTTGGAGACTGCAGTACAGAAGGAGTTTTGCAGAGAGTAGTGTTTTCAGATTGGGGTGCAGAAAGACTGTTACATAGAGCAGAGTTTGGATACTGAGGTCCAGAAGTCCTGTTACATAGATCAGAGGTTGGTGACTGTGGTGCAGATGGATCGTTGAAAGGAGAAGACTTGGAGAGAGGGGTGCAGAAGGATCTTACAGAGAGTAGAAGTTTGAGACTGAGGTGCAGAAGGACTGTTGCAAAGATGAGAGGTTGGAGACTGGGGTGCAGTAGGATCATTGCTGAGAGCAGAGTTTGGAGACTGGGGTTTAGAAGGACTCTTACATAGAGCACAGGTTTGAGACTGAGGTGCAGAAGGATAGATACAGAGAACAGAGGTTGGAGACTATGGTTCAGACAGACTGTAACAGAAAGCAGAGGTTGGAGACTGGGGTGTAGAAGGACCATTACAAAGAGCAGAGTTTGGAGACTGCGGTACAGAAGGACTGTTACAGAGAGCAGATCTTGGAGACTGGGGATCAGAAGGACTGTTGCAGAGGACAGAGGTTGAAGACTCGGATGTAGAAGGAATGTTACAGAGAACAGAGTTTGGAAACTTCTGTGCAGAAGCATCTTACAAAAACAGAAGGACTGTTAGAGAGGTCAGAGTTGGGAGACTGGGTTGCAGAAGGATCTTAAAGAGAGCAGATGTTGGAGTCTGGGGTGCAGAAGGATTGTTGCAGAGAGAAAAATTTTCAGACTGAGGTGAAGAAGGACTGTTCCAGAGAGCAGATATTGGAGACTGGGGTGAAGAAGGATCGTTACAGAGAGCAGAAGTTGGAGAATGGGGTGCAGAAGGTCTGCTACAGAGAGCAGAGTTTGGAGACTGGGGTGCAGAAGGCCTGTTATGGAGAGCAGAGTTTTGAGACTGGGGTGCAAAAGGACTGTTACAGAGCACAGAGTTTTGAGACTGGGCTTAAAAAGATCTTACAGAGAGCAGAGGTTTGAGACTGAGGTGCAGAAGGACTGTTGCAGAGAGCAGATGTTGGAGACTGCAGTACAAGAGGACTTTTGCAGAGAGCAGAGGTTGGAACACAAGGACTTTTTCAGAGAGCAGATTTTGGAGACTGTTGTTCAGAAGGACTGTTGCAGAGAGCAGAAGTTTTAGAATGGGGTGGAGAAGGACTTTTGCAGAGAGCAGAGGTTGGAGACTGAGGTGCAGAAGGACGGATAAAGAAAGCAGAGTTTGGAGACTGGCATGCAAAAATACCTTTACAGAGAGAAGAGTTTGGAGACTGTGGTACAGAAGGACTATTACAGAGAACAGAGTTTGGAGACTGGGTAGCAAAAGAACTGTTGTGGAATACAGAGGTTGGAGACTGGGGTGCAGCAGGACCGTTGCAGAAAGCAGAGGTTGGAGAATGGCGTGGAGAAGGAATATTACAGAGAGAAGATTTTGGAAAATGGGGTGCAGAAGGATTTTTCAGAGAGCAGAGGTTGGGAAATGAGGTCAGGAAGGATCATTCCTAAAGCAGAGTTTGGAGACTGGGGGGCAGAAGAACTTTAGCAGAAAGCAGATGTTGAAGACTGGGGTGCAGAAGAATTGTTTAGAGAGCAGATGTTGGAGACTGGGGTGCAGAAGGACTCTGGCAGAGAGCAAAGGTTGAAGACTGAGGTGGAGAAGGACTGTTTTAGAAAAAGAGGTTGGATACTGGGGTACAAAAGAATTGTTGCAGAAAGCAGAGGTTTAAGACTGAGGTACAGCAAGGTCGTTTCAGAGAGCAGATGTGGAGACTTGGCAGCAGAAGGACTCATACACAGAGCACAAATTGCAGACTGGGTTACAGAAGGAATGTTGTACACTCCAGAGGTTGGAGACTGGGGTGAATTAGGACTGTTGCAAATAGCAGAGTGTGGATATGAGGTTCAGAAGGACTGTTACAGAAAGCAGAGTTTGTAGACTGGGGAGCAGAAGGACTGACACAGAGAGCAGACTTTGGAGGCTGAGGTGCAGAAGGACAATTACAGAGAACAGAGTTTGGAGAATGCGGTACAGAACGACTGTTACAGAGAGCAGAGGTTGGTTGGCAAGTGGAGTGCAGAAGGAGTGTTGCAAAGAACAGAGGTTGGAGACTGAGGTACAGAAGGACTGTTACAGAAAGCAGAGTTTTTAGACAAGGGTGCAGAAGGATCTTACAGAGAGCAGAGTTTGAAGACCGAGGTGCAGCAGGAGTCTTAAAGAGAGCAGAGGTTGGAGACTTGGGTGCAGAACGCCTGTTATGAAGAGCAGAGTTTGGAGAAGGGCTCCAGAAGGACTGTTACAGATGGCAGAGTTTAGAAACTGGGATGCAGAAAGATTTTACAGAGAGCAGATGTTGGAGACTGAGGTGCAGAAGGACTGTTTCAGAGAGTAGAGACTGGAGACTGAGTTTCAGAAGGATCGTTGCAGACAACAAAATTTGGAGCCTGGGGTGCAGAAGCATCGTGGCAGACAGCAGAGTTTCCAGACTGAGATGCAGAAGGACCGTTACACAGAGCAGAGGTTGAAGACTGAGGTGAAGAAGGACAGTTACAGAGAGCAGATGTGGGAGACAGGGGTGCAGGACTGATACAGAGCAGAAGTTGGTGACTGAGGTACAGAAGGACTGTTACAGAGAGAAGAGGTTTGAGACTCGGGTGCAGAAGGATAATTGCAGAGAGCAGAGTTTTCAGACTGAGGTACAGAAAAACTGTTGCAGAGAGCATATGTTGGAGATTGGGGTGCACATGGACTGTTGCAGCGAGCAGAGGTTGGACACTAGGGTGCAGAGGGATCGTTGCAGAGAGCAGAGGTTGGAGACTGGGGTGCAGGAGGCCTTTTACAGAGAGCAGAGTTTGGAGACTGAGGTGCAGAAGAACTGTTACAAAGAGCAGAGTTTGGAGACTGGGTTGCAGTAGGATCTTACAGAGAACAGAGGTTGGAGACTGAGGTGCAGAATCACTGTTACAGAGAGTAGAGTTTGGAGACTAAGGTGCAGAAAGACCATTGCAGAGAGTAGAGTTTGGAGACTGTGGTGCAAAAGGATTGTTACAGAGAGCAGAGTTTAGAGATTGGGGTGCAGAAGGACTGATAAAGAAAGCAGAGGTTGGAGACTCGGATGCAGAAGTACCCTTATAGAGAGCAGAGGTTGGAGAATGCAGTACAGAAGGACTGTTACAGAGAGCAGCGGTTGGAGACTGGGGTTGAGAAGGACTGTTACCGAGATCAGAGGTTGGAGACTGGGGTGCAGGAGAACTGATGTAGAGAACAGAGGTTGGAGACTTAGGTTCAAAAGGATCGTTGGGGCAAGCAGATTATGGAGACTGGGGTGTAGAAGGACTGTTGCAGAGAGAAGTGATTGGAGACTGAGGTACAGAAAGACTGTTACAGAGAGCAGAGTTTGGAGACTGGGGTGCAGAATAACTGTTGTAGAGATCAGAGATTGGAGACTGGGGTGCAGAAGGACCACTGCAGAAAGCAGAGGTTGGAGACTGCGTTTCAGAAGGATCTTACAGAGAGCAGAGTTAGGACACTGAGGTGCAGAAGGACTTTTGCAGAGACCAGAGATTGAAGATTTGGGTGCAGAAGGACTGTTCCAGAGAACAGAGGTTAAAGTCTGAGATGCAGAGGGACTGTTACAGAGAGAAGAGTTTGAAGACTTGGGTGAAGAATGACTCATACATAACGCAGAGTTTGGAGACTCAGGTGCAGAAGGACTGATACAGAGTGCCAGGGACCAAAAGGGAGTTCTCCTTCAAAGAATAGCCTGACAGTTACAAGAAACAGCCCCCTAGGAGACATCTCGCCTGGGAGACACCCTGCAGCCATCCATCTCCCTGAGACATCCTGCGCTATCTCACCTTGTGAAGACTTCTAGCAACTGCCGATAAGAGAGCTCCCCCCATCCCCAGCCCATAAATACCACTGTGTGAACAATAAAAGTTTGCAGCTTGATCAGAACTTTTGTCTTGCTGTCACCCTTCGTGTCTCTTGTCCCTTCATTCCTCCCCATCTAGGTTCGCTGCCCACGTTGATGTGTCCTGCCAGTCGGGACATTTGGCGCCCAACGTGGGGCTCCAGCCTTTGACTGAGGGGGAACGCCGTCCTCCGGGAAGACTTGGCCAAGCGGGAGCGTGAGATCGCCTCGGCAGACGCGACCGAGAGACAGATCCGGGAGGAGAGCGAGGACGACGCAAGGTGAGTGATCCACCATGGGACAAGCAGTTTCGTCACATGAGTTGTTTTTGTCAAGCCTCAAGGAGGCCCTCAAGACACGGGGGGCGCGTGTTAAGAAAAAGGCCTTAAAATTATTCTTTTCATACGTAGGAGAATTGTGTCCATGGTTTCCCCTTGAAGGGACCATTGATGGTAAAAGACGGCTTAGAGTAGGAGACTGTTTAAAAGATTATTATGAATCCTTTGGCCCAGAAAAGGTGCCTGTTCCCACCTTTTCTTACTGGAACTTAATTAATGAACTTCTTAAAAGTTCACCCTTTGACAATTGCACCTTAAAACTTGTCAGAATTGGGGAAGAGGCTATGCAAAAGACCTCTCATCCCCCCTCGGCATGCCCTTCAGTTAGTATAGACACAGACCCTTCTCAGTCTCCCCAGGACCCTGGGAACCTTCCTGGTGCCGCTCAAAATCCCACCCTAATAAATAAGGCTCCAACGGTTACCAACCGCCTTTATCCAGTTTTAAATCCTGGAGACACATTGACCCCTGGGGAGGAGGCTACCTTGGAGAAGGAAGCAGTTCGCTACCATTCAGAAGACCCGCCACCTCTCGGGACCCTGCCACAGCCTATAGGACTTACACATCCCCCTCCCTCATATATCCCTCCTGCCTTTTGTGCTCCGGCTCTTCAGGGGCCAACTGCCCCCTCAGACATTTTTTCTCCACTTCCCCTGCCTGATCTGGCTCCCTTGCGAGAGTCCCTCCAACATAGACGGGAACAGATCCAACTTTTAAAAGAATTAAGATCCCTTGACTCTGAACTCAGCTCATTAGCCTTAGGCACGGAGTCAACCCGAGCTGGCCCAAGGCGATCCGATACAAAGGCTAAGCCGCGCCCTCGGCCTGTTCTCACCTTCCCAGTCACCCGCAGTCAGACAGATAAGCCCGCCCAGGCTGAGGACAAAGAGGAGAAAGCGGAGGAAACAGATCTAGAGGAAGAAGCCGAGGAAACGGATCAGGGGGATGAAGCGGGGGAGGGCAAGAGGAAGATCAGGACTCAGAGGATGAGGAGTTCACCCCTAGGCAGGAAGGAACCCAGAGTGCTTACAAAAAATTAAGCCTGCGCTTTCTTGAAAAACTTAAAAAGGCTTGTGCTCACTATGGTCCCACTGCGCCCTACACATTGGCTTTACTAGAGAGTCACGGCGCACAATGGCTTACTCCTAATGACTGGAAATTTTTAGCCCGAGCTACCCTCAGTGCTGGAGACTTCCTGTTATGGAATGCAGATTTCAAAGAGCACTGTCGGGAAACTGCTCAAAAAAATTTAACTAAGGCCTCCTCTAAATCCTGGACTTATGTTAAGCTAGTGGGCAATGCGCCCTTTGACACTAACCCTAAACAGGCGCGTTTCCCTGCTGGACTTTTGGCGCAGATTCAGACGGCTGGCTTACAGGCTTGGAGACGCCTCCCTCAAAAGGGCTGGGCTACCACTTCCCTGGCAAAAATCCGACAAGGGCCTGACGAGCCTTATAGCGACTTTGTTGCCCGGCTTAACCTAGCCGCAGAGCGCCTGCTTGGACCAAGCGAAAGCGAAAGCCCCTTTGTAAAACATCTTGCCTTTGAAAACGCCAACCCGGCATGTCAGGATGTTCTTCGACCACATAAGGACAAAGGGGAACTTTCTGACTTTATTAGACTCTGTGCCGGGGTGGGTGCAGCCCATGCCATGGGTCTAGCCATAGGTGCTGCCTTTACCAAGGCCTTTCGCAATCCTGGCTCACCTACTTGCTTTACTTGTAAACAGCCTGGCCATTTTGCACTCGAGTGTCCGACAGGCAAGCAAAGCCTAGGGATGGTGTCTCCTCAAACCGGGGCTAAACCGCCCCCAGCCACCCCTTGCCCTAGATGTGGTAGAGGTCGTCACTGGGCTAGTGAGTGTAGATCTAAGGCAAATGCCCTTGGACAGCCTACTTCTTCCTGCTTCCCGGGAAACTCCCTGCGGGGCCAGCCCCTGGCCCCGACCTCCCCCAGGACAAACCCAGGAGCAATAAGATTTGGTCCCTCCCAAACTCCCAACCTACCTCAAAATCCTTCTCCACAATTGCCTCCCTCCAACGAGCCACCCCAGGCAGCGCAGGATTGGACCTCTGTGCCACCACCGATACAATATTAGACTCCATGCAAGGGCCCCAGATAATACCCACTGGAATTATGGGTCCCCCTTCATCTCATACTTGTGCCCTTATTCTTGGAGGAGCCTCTACTACCTTACAAGGTGTTCAGGTCTTCCCTGGTATTATTGATAATGATTTCACTGGAAAAATAAAAATACTGGCCACAGCTATTAATGGAGTTGCAGCCATCCCAGCAGGAACAAGACAGATTTACTATAAATTACTACAAATTCTGAACCTGCTTGGAATGCCTGCCCGTGCCTTGAACTCACCCATGCCTGGCTCTTTGACCAGATAGCAGCCCTCTCTGAAACTTAGTGACACCTCATAAATATTGGCCTTCCCTGGCCAGACAACGACCCTCTCTGAGGCTCTAATGGTCCTCATAAATTCTGATGCTGAGGCCAGCAAAAAAAAAAAAAAAAAAGTAAACTACCATTAGTGTGATGCTTGTCAGAGTTCTGTTATCTTTAACCTTCCTTTTGTGTAACTTTCTGGGCTATAAAGTTGGGCTGTAGGAAATGTGGGGGCTGTCTTGTTCCCGCTGTTTTGGGAGGGAGAGGCAGCCCGGCCGGTTGAAATAATAAGCTTGCTTTAATTTGATTTTAATTGGAGTCAGTGGACTTTTCTTGCATCCTGTTCTAACATTTTGGAGTTCCCCAGCGAGATTACCCTGCCCAATCAGATCACAAGACCAGACTGCTGGAAATTCTGTAGTCGGCCTTCGGCCTTCGGCCTTCGCTCCAGGGCTCCTGGCTGGAGAGCCACTCTAGGGGGTGTGCAACGTGAGACGTTCCAAGGCTTCGGAGTGAGCCTTTGGTCCTGGAGCACTGCAGTGAACTGCTGCACTAAAACTATCAGCAAGCACCTGGTGGAGGAGGCCTGCATAGGTAAATTAGGCGCGATGCAGAATAATACCTATGATATTGATGTTGGAGTTACTTCCTTTGGAAATTGTTCAACAGTAAAAAATTATTCCTCACCCACCCCATCTCTTTGTCCCCACAATGGCACAGTTTTTATGTGTGGAGGAAACTCAGCCTTCCCCAGGCTTCCAGCGAATTGGACCGGTGGCTGTGTTCTTGCCTTATTACTCCCTGATATAACTATTGTCCCAGGAGATGAACCTCTACCCATTCCTAGCCTAGACACCTTAGTTAAAAGACATAGGAGGGCAATACAGGCCTTACCACTCCTTGCCACCCTTGGAATTACAGCTGCTGTGGGCACAGGTACAGCTGGCTTAGGCACAGCTATACACTCTTACCGTCGTCTATCTCAGCAACTTATAGATGATGTACAAACTCTATCAGGAACCATTAAAGATATACAGGACCAAATAGACTCCCTGGCAGAAGTTGTCCTTCAAAACAGACGAGGCTTAGATTTGCTGACAGCTAACCAGGGAGGTGTTTGCTTGGCCTTAGGGGAACGATGCTGCTTTTATGCCAATAAATCAGGCATAGTACGGACTAAAATTAAGCAGCTTCAAGAAGATCTAGAAAAGAGACGAAGGGAACTATTTGAAAATCCCCTCTGGACTGGGCTTAATTTTCACCCTACCTTCTTCCACTATTAGGCCCTTTGTTGGGTTTACTTTTAATAATGTCCATAGGACCCTGCATTATAAACAGGCTGGTTCAATTTATTAAAGAACAGATTAATATTTTAGCCTCTAAGCCCATACAGGTTCACTATCATCGTCTGGAGATGGAAGACCGCGCTGCCAACATTTAAAAGGATGCTATACCCTTCTCACAGGCTTATTTCTTAAGTTTACATCCCCACAGATCCTCCTTTCTTAAAAGTGTCCTTTTACCTGAACTCAAACAAGACCAAACCAAAAAGTAAATTGTATGATATTTACTAATTACTGGCCAGTCATTTTGACTCTTGTTTTTTCCTTAGATTCTGTATTTTTTGAGCTCATGGACAAGTTAATGCTTTCTGATCAGTTCTATTTTTGATGAACTGTGGAGTTTTTAAACATTGCAATGGAAATTAAAAAAAAAAAAGAAAAAAAAAACTACAAGGCCTTGTGTATGTGTTACACTCATGTTATGTGTTGTATGTCCTATGTCTGTGTGTGTGTATGTCCATATATCATGCAGTTATATGACAATTGGCAGATATACAAAGAGCGCTCAGAAAAAAAAAAAGATCCAAATATCTTTGATTCACGTGATTCAAATGGTTCAATTTAAACTGGGTAAACAGATAGAAGTAAAGATGTCTTTAAAATTAAGCTTATAAGTTTTTCTAGGTTTTCAATAATAAAATGTTGATGTCTATAAAATAATTGCTTAAATTCAGAAATTTACAAGTATTATTTCAAAATGTGAAAAAAAAAGAAGGTTAACAGATGAAAAAGAAAAACTAAAAGGTTCTAGATATGGATTTAATAGAGGGAAAATGTGTTTCTGGATAAAAAAAAAAGTCTATATGATTAAGTTAACAAAAGTGTTTAAGCAAGTGATGAAAAAGGTCTGTGTAAATTGGTTATATGTATAAGTTTTTAAAATTATACAACTACGGTTAAATAACAACTGTTATTTCTTCAATATTGTAATGTTATTTCTTTAAGAGCTAAACTTGGTCAATATAAAATCATCAATGTAATTATGGTGCTATTAATTCATATCTTCCAGGTATAGAAGTCTGTAAGGTAGAAGCTTCAAAAGAGCATTATATCAAGCTGGTGTTCTGAAGTTATATGGTAATTTTAGGCTTAAAAAAAAAAATCTTGGAGATTTATTTATATCATTTGTGTTCTCTAACTGGATTTGTTATCAATAAGATATGTAAAGTTCCATGTTACTTTACACTGAGATACAATTTAAATGTATTTTCTAGTTAATGGGAGCCTAATCTGTGTGAAGGTTTTATTGTACAACACAAAAGTACTTTGCTACTTAAAAAAAAAAAAAAAAAGGGAGGGGGTAGAAGTTTTCAGCCTTTAGTTCATGTTGTAGATGTGATGTGTTAGCTAATGTTCATGTAAACTTGAGCAACAATTTATGAAGGCTTTGTAAAATGATCAGCTTCAGAACTATAGTACTTAAGATTTATAAAGAGCCCTGTCTTGCCTGAGATAAGGCTGTATGTCCCGTCTCACTACATGTGAGAGCGACTATGAAAGAAGCAGACCAGATTTCAGTACATTTAAAAGTTGTGTCCAAAAGTTGGTTCTTGTCACGATTACCAGGATCTCAAACAGGGGATTATAATATATAACTCTGCCAGAATTCAAGGTAGCTATTACATAAACTAAATATGCTTTTACCCTAGTTAATTTTAGTTTGTAGTTTGCTTATAGGTGGTCTAAGGATTGCTTGTTGCTATTCTACAGGGGTACTGATTTAAGAACACACAACCTGGGCTAATTTAAGATAAGGAGTTATCACCAACAGGATAGAGAGATAGACATTAAAGCCCAGTACTATTAATATAAGGCTGTTAAAATTTATTTGCTGGATGTTTAAGATTAAGTTTTAAAATTAAAGTTAAATTAAAAGGGCCAAGAAAACCAATATTTGGCTCTTGCCCTCAGAGTCAGTCTGAGTCAGGGAATAGGGGACTTCTCCAAAGGGCTCTGCAACCCTAGGCCACATAACCTCCTGATCAGGGAGATATTAATGAGACCAATGGAGGACAGAAAGCCAATCAGTGCATTTGCTGTGAAGAGGAGGGTTACCAGAAAAGGGAGACATCCCTGATGCTTCCAAGGGAAGCCACATGGTCAAGCAAGGCCTGGACCCATCCTAGCACAAATGGCACTAGCAGAACTGAGAAGCTGCTGTGAAGTTCCCAAGGATTTCCAGAGTAACTCAGCTGACTTAACAATAGGTAGAAACAAAAATCAGTTTGACTTGCTTCATCTTAAACACTTAGCAAAGACAGTCAAAGCCTAAACACTGCTATTCCTGGGCATTTTAAATGATAATAATAGTTAAATGTAACTTCCAAAAATAAGTAAACTGGAAGCTGCAAAAGAGATTCTCAGACAGGAATGCCTGATAACCATCAAAAGGGACTGCCAGAATAGTTTTTAGTTTAAGGCCTTTATTTCTAACCTACACAGGTAGGCTTAATGTTTGCTAGTATGGTTATCCAGCCCTAAGTAACAGAATTAAAGATTTCTCTATTAGACATAGGCCAGTAAGGTATGGTCATATATTTTATATAAGTAAGGGGGAGATGCCAGGGACCAAAAGGGAGTTCTCCTTCAAAGAATAGCCTGACAGTTACAAGAAACAGCCCCCTAGGAGACATCTCGCCTGGGAGACACCCTGCAGCCATCCATCTCCCTGAGACATCCTGCGCTATCTCACCTTGTGAAGACTTCTAGCAACTGCCGATAAGAGAGCTCCCCCCATCCCCAGCCCATAAATACCCCTGTGTGAACAATAAAAGTTTGCAGCTTGATCAGAACTTTTGTCTTGCTGTCACCCTTCGTGTCTCTTGTCCCTTCATTCCTCCCCATCTAGGTTCGCTGCCCACGTTGATGTGTCCTGCCGGTCGGGACAACAGAGAGCATAGGTTAGAGACTACAGTACAGAAGGACTGTTACAGAGAGCAGAGGTTGTAGATTGGGGTGCATAAGGCCTGTTACGCAGAAGAGAGTTGGGAGAAGGGGTGCAGAAGGACTGTTACAGAGGGAAGAGTTTGGACACTGGGTTGCAGAAGGATCTTACAGAGAGCAGATGTTGGAGACTGAGGTGCAGAAGGACTTTTACAGAGAATAGAGGTTGGAGACTGAGGCACAGAAGGATTGTTACAGAGAGCAGAGTTTGGAGACTGGAGTGCAGAAGGACTCTTGCAGATAGCAGAGGTTGGAGACTGGGGTGTAGAAGGACTGTTGCAGGGACAAGAATTTGGAGACTGGGGTTCTGAAGGACTGTTGCAGAGAGCAGATGTAGGAGACTGAGATTCAGAAGGACTGTCACAGAGAGACGAGTTTGGAGACTGGGGTGCAGAAGGATTGTTATAGAGAACAGACTTTGGAGACTGGGGTGCAGAAGGGCTGTTACAGAGAGCAGACTTTGGAGATTGGGTTGCAGAAGGATCTTACGTAGAGCAGAGTTTGGAGGCTGAGGTGCAGAAGGACTGTTTCCAAGCGCATTGGTTGGAGTCTGGGGTGCAGAAGGATCATTGCAGACAGCAGAGTTTCCAGACTAAGGCACAGAAAGACTGTTGCAGAGAGCAGATGTTGGAGACTTGGGTGCAGAAGGACTGTTGCAGAGAGCAGATGTTGGAAACTGGGATGCAGATGGATCATGGCAGAGAGCAGAGGTTGGACACTGGGGTGCAGAAGGACTGTTACACAGAGCAGAGGTCGAAGCCTTAGGTGTATAAGGACTGTTGCAGAGAGCAGAGGTTGGAAACTTGGGTGCAGAAGGACTGTTGCAGAGAGCAGAATTTGGAGACTGAGGTGCAGAAGGACTGTTACAGAGAGCAGAGTTTGGAGACTGGGGTGCAGAAGAACTGTTGCAGATAGCAGAGTTTGGAAACTGGGGTGAAGAAGGACTATTGCAGGGAGCATGTTTTGGAGACTTGGGTTCAGAAGGACTTTTGCAGAGAGTAGAATTTGGAGACAGAGGTGCAGAAGGACTGTTGCAGATGGAAGAGGTTGGAGACTGCGGTACCAAAGGACTGATACTGAAAACATAGGTTGGAGACTAAAGTGCAGAAGGACTATTACAGAGAGCAGAGTTTGGAGACTGCAATATAGGAGGAGTGTTACAGAGAGCAGAGGTTGGAGACTGGATTGAAGAAGAACTGTTTCAGAGTGCAGATGTTGGAGACTGGTGTGCAGAAGAACTGTTGCAGAGAGCAGAGGTAGGAGACTGAGATACAGAAAGACTGTTACAGAGAGAAGACTTTGGAGACTGGGGTGCAGAAAGACTGATACAGAGAGCAGAGTTTGGAAACTGGGGTGCAGAAAGCCTGTTACAGAGAGCAGAGGTTGGAGACTGGGTACAGAAGGGCTGTTACAGAGAGCAGAGTTTGGAGACTGGGTTGCAGAAGAATATTACGTAGAGCAGAGATTGGAGACTGCGGTGCAGAAGGATTGTTACAGAGAGCAGAGGTTGGAGATTGGTGAGCAGAAGGATCGTTGCAGAGAGCAGAGGTTGGAGACTTGGGTGCAAACGGACGGCTGCAGAGAACAGATGTTGGAGACTGGGATGCAGGATAACTGTTACACAGAGCTGAGATTGAAGAATGGAGTCAAGAAGGACTGTTGCCGAGAGCAGAGTTTGGAGACTGGGGTGCAGAAGGATGTTACAGAGAACAGAGTTTGGAGACTGAGGTGCAGAAGCACTGTTACAGAGAGTAGAGTTATGAGACTCAGGTGCAGAAAGACCGTTGCAGAGAGTAGAGGTTGGAGACTGTGGTGCAAAAGGATTGTTACAGAGCACAGAGGTTAGAGACTGGGGTGCAGAAAGACTGATACAAAAAGATGAGGTTAGAGACTCGGATGCAGAAGTACCCTTACAGAAAGCAGAGGTTGGAGAATACAGTACAGAAGGACTGTTACAGAGAGCAGCGTTTGGAGACTGGGGTTGAGAAGGACTGTTGCATAGAGCAAATTTTGAAGACTGGGTTGCAAAAGGACTGTTGCAGAGAGCAGAGGATGGAGACTGTGGTGCAGAAAGACTGTTGAAGAGAGAAGAGTTTGCAGACTGAGTTTCAGAAGGACTGTTACAGAGGGCAGAGTATGGAGACTGTGGTGCAAAACGACTGATACAGATAGCAGAGGTTGGATACTGGGGTGCATAAGGACCCTTACGGAGAACAGAGGTTCGAGACTGCGGTACAGAAGGACTGTTACTGAGAGCAAAGGTTGGAGACTGGGGTGCAGGAGAACTGATGTAGAGAACAGAGGTTGGAGACTTAGGTTCAGAAGGATCGTTGGGGCAAGCAGATTATGGAGACTGGGGTGTAGAAGGACTGTTGCAGGGACAAGAATTTGGAGACTGGGGTTCTGAAGGACTGTTGCAGAGAGCAGATGTAGGAGACTGAGATTCAGAAGGACTGTCACAGAGAGAAGAAGTTGGAGACTGGGGTGCAGAAGGATTGTTATAGAGAACAGACTTTGGAGACTGGGGTGCAGAAGGGCTGTTACAGAGAGCAGACATTGGAGATTGGGTTGCAAAAGGAAGAAGAGTTTGGAGACTGAGGTGCAGAAGGACTGTTTCCAATCGCATTGGTTGGAGTCTGGGGTGCAGAAGGATCATTGCAGACAGCAGAGTTTCCAGACTAAGGCACAGAAGGACTGTTGCAGAGAACAGAGGTTGTAAACTGCAGTGCAGAAAGCCTGTTATAGAGAGCAGAGTTCGGTGAAAGGATGCAGAACGACTGTTACAGAGGGCAGAGTTTGGAGACTGGGTTGCAGAAAGATTCATACAGAGAGTAGAGGTTGGAGACTGAGGAGCAGAAGGACCATTGTAGAGAGCAGAGGTGGAGAAAGAGGTGCAGAAAGATTGTTAAAGAGAGAAGAGGTTGGAGACTGGGGTGCAGGAGGACTGTTGCAGATAGCAGAGGTGGGAGAATGGGGTGAAGAAGGACTGTTGCAGGGTGCCGGTGTTAAAGACTTGGCTGCAGAATGACTGTTGAAGAGAGAAGAATTTGGAGACTGAGGTGCAGAATAAGTGTTACAGAGAGCAGAGTTTGGAGACTGGGGTTCAGAAGGACTGATACAGAAAGCAGAGGTTGGAGACTATGGTGCAGAAGAACCGTTGCAAAGAGTAGAGTTCGGAGACTGCCATACAGGAAAACTGTTATAGAGAGTAGAGGTTGGAGAATGGTTTATAGAAGAACTGTTTCAGAGTGAAGATATTGGAGCCTGGGGTTCAGAAGAACTGTTGCTGAGAGCAGAGTTTGGAGACTGGGGTGCAGAAGAACTGTTGCAGAGAGCAGGGGTTGGAGAGTGAGGTGCAGAAAGATTGTTACAGAGAGAAAAGATTGGAGACTGGGGTGCAGAAGGACCATTGTAGAGAGCAGAGGTGGAGAAAGAGGTGCAGAAAGATTGTTAAAGAGAGAAGAGGTTGGAGACTGAGGTGCAGAAAGATTGTTACAAAGAGCAAAGGTTGGAGTCTGGGGTGCAGAATTTCTGATATAGAAAGCAGAGGTTGAGACTGGGGTGCAGAAGAACCATTACAGAGAGCAGAGGTTGGAGACTGTAGTACAGAAGAACTGTTGCAGAGAGCAGAGGTTAGAGAATGGGGTGCAGAAGGACTGTCAAAGAGAGCAGAGGTTAGAGAATGGGGTGCAGAAGTAAGGTTGCATAGTTCAGAGGTTGGAGACAAAGGTGCAGAAGGACTGTTACAGAAAGCAGAGTTTGTAATCCGTGGTTCAGAAGGACTTATACAGAAAGAAGAGGTTTGAGACTGGGGTGCATAAGGACCGTTAGAGAGAGCAGAGGTTGGAGACTGTGGTACAGAAGGACTGTTACAGATAGCAGAGGTTTGAGACTGGAAAGTAGAAGGACTGTTGCAGAGAACAGATGTTGTAGAATGGTTTGAAGTAGGACCGTTGAGGAAAGCAGAGGTTGTAGACTGGGTTGGAGAAGAATGATACAGAGAGCAGAGTTTGGAAACTGGGGTGCAGAAGGACCTTACAGAGAACAGAGGTTGGAGACCAGGGTGCAGAAGTAGTGTTAAGGAGAGGAATCTTTAGAGACTGGTGTGCAAAAGGACTGTTGCAGAGAGCAGATGTTGGAGACTGAGGTGCATAAGGACCGATCCAGAGAGCAGAGGTTGGAGACAGCAGTGCAGAAGGACGGTTGCAGAGAGCAGAGGTTGGAGACTGATGTTCAGAAAAACAGTTACAGAGAGCAGAGGTGGAGTGTGTGGTGCAGAAGGATCGTTTAAGAGAGCAGAAGTTGGAGACTGAGTTGCAGAAGAATCGTTGAAGAGAGCAGAGGTGGAGACTGGGCTGCAGAAGTATCGTTACAGAGAGAAGAGGTGGGAGACTGCGGTGCAGAAGGACTGTTACAAAGAGCACAGGTTGGAGACTGGGGTGCAGAAGAATGTTGCAGAAAGAAGAGGTTGGAGACTGGGGTGCAGAATGAATGTTTCAGAGAGCAAAGGTTGGAGACTGAGATGCAAAAGGATTGTAACACAGAGCCGACTTTGGAAACTGGGGTGAAGAATTATGATACAAAAAGCAGAGGTGTGAGACTGGGGTGCAAAAGGACCTTTACAGAGAGCAGAGGTTGCAGACTGGCGTGCAGAAGGACTGTTTCAGAGAGCAGAGTTTGGAGACTGGGTTGCATAAGGCCTGCTACACAGAGCAGAGGTTGGAGACTGGGTTGCTGAAGGAATGTTATAAAGAGCAGAGTTTTGAGGCTGGGTTAAAGAAGGATCTTACAGAGAGCAGTGGTTGGTGACTGTGGTGA
Source organism: Ictidomys tridecemlineatus (assembly GCF_052094955.1). NCBI lineage: Eukaryota > Metazoa > Chordata > Mammalia > Rodentia > Sciuridae > Ictidomys > Ictidomys tridecemlineatus. Next base: position 68,109 of record NW_027522827.1, on the reverse strand, counting down.
AGGACGAATGTTACAGAGAGCAGTGATTAGAGACTGGGGTGCAGAAGGATCGTGCAGAGAGCAGAGGTTTCAGACTGAGGTGCAGAAGGACTTTAACAGAGAGAAGTGGTTGGAGACTGAGTTGCAGCAGGACTGTTACAGAAAGCAGAGTTTGGTGACTGAGGTGCAGTAGGACTGTTACAGAAAGAAGAGTTTGGAAATTGGGGTACAGAGGGACCGTTACAGAGAGCAGAGGTTGGAGACTGTGGTATAGAAAGATTGTAACAGAGAGCAGATGTTTGAGAATACGGTGCAGAAAGACTGTTACAGAGAGCAGAGGTTGGAGACTGGGGTGCAGAAGGATTGTTTCAGAGAGCAGAGGTTGGAGAGTAGAGTGCAGAAGGACTGTTACACAGAGCAGAGTTTGAAGACTGGGGTGTAGAAGGACTGTTGCAGAGAGCAGAGGCTGGAGACTTGGGTGAAGAAGGACTGTTGCCAAGAGCAGAATTTGGAGACTGAGGTGCAGAAGGACTGTTGATGAGAGCAGACGTTGGAGACTGGGGTGCAGAAGGATTGTTTCAGAGAGGAGAGTTTGGAGACTGAGGTGCAAAAGGATAGTAGCAGAGAACAGCGTTTTAAGACTTAGGTGCAGAAGCACTGTTGCAGAGACCACAGGTTGGAGACTGGGGCACAGAAGGACTGTTGCAGAGAGCAGTGGTTGGAGACTGGGGTGCAAAGTCTTTTTATAGAGAACAGACATTGGAGACTGGGGTGCAGAAGGCCTTTTACGGAGAGGAGAGTTGGGAGAAGGGGTGCAGAAGGACTGTTAGAGAGGGCAGAGTTGGGAGACTGGGTTGCAAAAGGATCTTACAGAGAGATGATTTTAGAGACTGAGGTGTAGAATGATTGTTGCAGAGAGAAGAGTTTGGAGACTGGGGTGAAGAAGGACTGTTACAGAGAGCAGAGTTTGGAGACTGGGGTGCAGAAGGCCTGTTAAATAGAGCAGAGTTTGAAGACTGGGGTGAAGAAGGACTGCTATAGAGAGCAAAGTTAGAAGACTGGGCGGCAGAAGGATCTTACAGAGAGCAGAGTTTGAAGACTGAGGTGCTGGAGGACTGTTACAGAGAGCAGTGGTTGGAGACTGGGGTTCAGATGGATTGTGTAGAGAGAAGAGGTTTCAGACTGAGGTGTAGATCGACTGTTACAGAGAGCAGAGGTTGGGGACTGAGATGCAGAAGAACTGTTACCGGGAGCAAATTTTGGAGACTGTGTTGCACACGATCTTACATAGACCAGAGTTTGGGACTGAGGTGCATTAGTACTGTTACAGAGAGCAGATGTTGAAGTCTGGGGTGCAGAAGGATTGTTGCAGAAAGCAAAATTTTCAGACTGAGGTGCAGAAGGACTTTTGCAGAGAGCAGATGTTGGAGACTGGGGTGCACAAGGTTCGTTGCAGAGAGCAGAAGTTGGAGACTGCAGTACAGAAGGACTGTTGCAGAAAGAAGAGGTTTGAGACTAGGGTACAAAATGACTTTTTCAGAGAGCAGATGTTGGATACTGTTTTTCAGAAGGTCTGTTGCAGAGAGCAGAAGTTGAAGAATGGGTTGCAGAAGGACTTTTGCAGAGAACAGAGTTTGGAGACTGAGGTTCAGATAGACAGACAAAGAAAGCAGTGGTTGGAGACTGGCGTGCAAAAGGATCTTTACAGAGAGCAGAGTTTGGAGACTGCGGAACAGAAGGACTGATACAGAGAGGTGAGTTTGGAGACTGGGGAGCAGAAGGAGTGTTGCAGAGTACAGAGGTTGGAGACTGGGGTGCAGCAGGACCGTTGCAGAAAGCAGAGGTTGGAGAATGAGGTGCAGAAGGACTCTTACAGAGAGTAGAGGTTTGATACTGAGTTGCAGAAGGACCATTGCAGAGAGCAGAGGTGGAGACAGAGGTGCAGAAAGATTGTTAAAAAGAGAAGAGGTTGGAGACTGGGGTGCAGAAGGACTGTTGCAGATAGCAGAGGTGGGAGAATGGAGTGAAGAAGGACTGTTGCAGGGTGTAGGTGTTGGAGTCTTGGCTGCAAAAAGACTGTTGAAGATAGTCTAATTTGGATACTGAGGTGCAGAATAACTGTTACAGAGAGCAGAGTTTGGAGACTGGGGTTCAGAAGGACTGATACAGAAAGCAGAGGTTGGAGACTATGGTGCAGAAAAACCGTTGCAGAGAGTAGAGTTCGGAGACTGCCATACAGAAAAACTGTTATAGAGAGTAGAGGTTGGAGAATGGTTTATAGAAGAACTGTTTCAGAGAACAGATGTTGGAGACTGGGGTTCAGAAGAACTGTTGCTGAGAGCAGAGTTTGGAGACTGGGGTGCAGAAGAACTGTCTCAGAGAGCAGGGGTTGGAGACTGAGGTGCAGAAAGAATGTTACAGACAGCAAAGGTTGGAGACTGGGGTGCAGAATTACTGATACAGAAAGCAGAGGTTGAGACTGGGGTGCAGAAGGACTGTTATAGAGAGCAGAGTTTTGAGGCTGGGTTGAAGAAGGATCTTACAGAGAGCAGTGATTGGTGACTGTGGTGAAGGACGAATGTTACAGAGAGCAGTGATTAGAGACTGGGGTGCAGAAGGATCGTGCAGAGAGCAGAGGTTTCTGACTGAAGTTCAGAAGGAATGTAACAGAGAGAAGTGGTTGGAGACTGAGTTGCAGCAGGACTGTTACAGATAGCAGAGTTTGGTGACTGAGGTGCAGAAGGACTGTTACAGAAGGAAGATATTGGAAATTGGGGTACAAAGATACCGTTACAGAGAGCAGAGTTTGGAGACTGTGGTATAGAAAGACTGTAATAGACAGCAGATGTTTGAGAATACGCTGCAGAAGGACTGTTACAGAGAGCAGAGGTTGGAGACTGGGGTGCAGAAGGATTGTTACAGAGAGCAGAGGTTGGAGACTGGGGTTCAGAAGGACTGTTACACAGAGCAGAGGTTGAAGCCTGGGGTGTAGAATGACTGTTGCAGAGAGCAGAGGCTGGAGACTTGGGTGAAGAAGGACTGTTGCAAAAAGCAGAATTTGGAGACTGAGGTGCAGAAGGACTGTTGATGAGAGGAGACGTTGGAGACTGGGGTGCAGAAGGATCGTTTCACAGAGGAGAGTTTGGAGACTGAGGTGCAAAAGGATCGTAGCAGAGAACAGCGTTTTAAGTCTTAGGTGCAGAAGCACTGTTGCAGAGAGCAGTGGTTGGAGACTGGGTTGCAGAAGTCTTGTTATAGAGAAAAGACTTTAGAGACTGGGGTGCAGAAGGCCTTTTACGGAGAGGAGAGTTGGGAGAAGGGGTGCAGAAGGACTGTTAGAGAGAGCAGAGTTGGGAGACTGGGTTGCAGAAAGATCTTACAGAGAGATGATGTTAGAGACTGAGGTGTAGAAGGATTGTTACAGAGAGCAGAGGTTGGAGACTGGGATGCAGAAGGACTGTTACACACAGCAGAGGTTGAACCCTGGGTTGTAGAAGGACTTTTGCAGAGAGCAGAGGCTGGAGACTTGGGTGAAGAAGGACTTTTTTCAAGAGCAGAATTTGGAGACTGAGGAACAGAAGGGCTGTTGATGAGAGCAGACGTTGGAGACTGGGGTGCAGAAGGATCGTTTCAGAGAGGAGAGTTTGGAGACTGAGGTGCAAAAGGATTGTAGCAGAGAACAGTGTTTTAAGACTTAGGTGCAGAAGCACTGTTACAAAGACCACTGGAAGGAGACTGGGGTGCGGAAGTCTTGTTATAGAGAACAGACTTTAGAGACTGGGGTGCAGAAGGCCTTTTACGGAGAGGAGAGTTGGGAGAAGGGGTGCAGAAGGACTGTTAGAGAGGGCAGAGTTGGGAGACTGGGTTGCAGAAGGATCTCACAGAGACATGATGTTAGAGACTGAGGTGTAGAATGATTGTTGCAGAGAGAAGAGTTTGGAGACTGGGGTGAAGAAGGACTGTTACAGAGAGCAGAGTTTGGAGACTGGGGTGCAGAAGACCTGTTAAATAGAGCAGAGGTTGAAGACTGGTGTGAGGAAGGACTGTTATAGAAAGCAAAGTTAGGAGGCTGGGTGGCAGAAGGATGTTACAGAGAGCAGAGTTTGAAGACTGAGGTGCAAGAGGACTGTTACAGAGAGCAGTGGTTGGAGACTGGGGTTCAGATGGATTGTGTAGAGAGAAGAGGTTTCAGACTGAGGTGTAGATCGACTGTTACAGAGAGCAGAGGTTAGGGACTGAGGTGCAGAAGGACTGTTACCGGGAGCAAATTTTGGAGACTGTGTTACACAAGGATCTTACATAGACCAGAGTTTGGAGACTGAGGTGCATTAGGACTGTTACAGAGAGCAGATGTTGAAGTCTGGGGTGCAGAAGGATTGTTGCAGAAAACAAAATTTTCAGACTGATGTGCAGAAGGACTTTTGCAGAGAGCAGATGTTGGAGACTGGGGTGCACAAGGTTTGTTGCAGAGAGCAGAAGTGAAAGACTGCAGTACAGAAGGACTGTTGCAGAGAGAAGAGGTTTGAGACTAGGGTACAAAAGGACTTTTTCAGAGAGCAGATGTTGAATACTGTTTTTCAGAAGGACTGTTGAAGAGAGCAGAAGTTGAAGAATGGGTTGCAGAAGGACTTTTGCAGAGAGCAGAGTTTGGAGACTGAGGTTCAGATGGACGGACAAAGAAAGCAGAGGTTGGAGACTGGCGTGCAAAAGGATCTTTACAGAGAGCAGAGTTTGGAGACTGCGGTACAGAAGGACTGATACAGAGAGGTGAGTTTGGAGACTGGGGAGCAGAAGGAGTGTTGCGAGTACAGAGGTTGGAGACTGGGGTGCAGCAGGACCGTTGCAGAAAGCAGAGGGTGGAGACTTGCGTGGAAAAGGAATATTACAAAGAGTAGAGTTTGGAAACTGGGGTCAGAAGGTTCTATAAGAGAGCAGAGGTTGGAGACTGGGGTGCAGAAGGATCGTTGCAGAGAAGAGTTTGGACACTGGGGTTCAGAAGGACTGTTGCAGAGAGCAGATTTTTGAGACTGAAGTGCAGAAGGACTGTTTAGAGAGCTGATTTTGAGACTGGGGTGCAGAAGGACTCTTGCAGAGAGCAGTGGTTGAAAACTGAGGTGGAGAAGGACTGTTACAGGGATCAAATTTTGGAGACTGTGTTGCAGAAGGATCTTACATAGAGCAGAGTTTGGAGACTGAGGTGCAGAAGGACTGTTACAGAGAGCAAAGGTTGGAGTCTGGGGTGCAGAAGGATTGTTGCAGAGAGCAAAATTTTCAGACTGAGGTTAAGAAGGACTTTTGCAGAGAGCAGATTTTGGTGACTGGGGTGCAGAAAGATGGTTACAGAGAGCAGAAGTCGGAGACTGTGGTGCAGAAAAACTGCTACAGAGAGCAGAGGTTGGAGACTGGGGTTCAGAAGGCCTGTTACAGAGAGCAGAGTTCTGAGACTTGGGTGCAGAAGAACTTTTGCAGAGAGCAGAGTTGTTTTATACTGGGTTTAAAGGATCTTAAAGAGAGCAGAGGTTTGAGACTGAGGTGCAGAAGGACTGTTGCAGAGAGCAGATGTTGGAGACTGCAGTACAGAAGGACTGTTGCAGAGAGCTGAGGTTGGAGACTAGGGTACACAAGGACTTTTTCAGAGAGCAGATGTTGGAGACTGTTGTTAAGAAGGACTGTTGCCGAGAGCAGAAGTTGGAGAATTGGGTACAGAAAGACTTTTGCAGAGAGAAGAGTTTGGAGACTGAGGTTCAGATGGACGAATAATGAAAGCAAAGGTTGGAGAGTGGCGTGCAATAGGAACTTTACAGAGAGCAGAGTTTGGAGACTCTGGTACAGAAGAACTATTACAGAGAGCAGAGTTTTGAGACTGGGAGCAGAAGGACTGTTGTGGAGTACAGAGGTAGGAGACTCGGTTGCAACAGGACCATTGCCGAAAGCAGAGGTTGGAGACTGGCGTGGAGAAGGAATATAACAGAGAGAAGATTTTAGAAACTGGGGTGTAGAAAGATCTTTCAGAGACCATAGGTTGGAGACTGAGTTTCAGAAGGATCGTTGCAGAGAACACACGTTGGAGACTGGGGTGAAGAAGGATTGTTGCAGTCAGCAGAGTTTTCAGACTGAGATGCAGAATAACTGTTACACAGAGCAGAGGTTGAAGAATGAGGTGAAGAAGGACAGTTACAGAGAGCAGATGTGGGAGACAGGGGTGCAGGACTGATACAGAGCAAAAGTTGGAGACTGAGATACAGAAGGACTGTTTCAGAGAGCAGATGTTGGAGACTCGGGTGCAGAAGGATTATTGCAGAGAGCAAGTTTTCAGACTGAGGTACAGAAGAACTTTTGAAGAGAGCAGATGTTGGAGATTGGCGTGCACAAGGAGTGTTGCAGCGAGCAGAGGCTAAAGACTGGGGTGCAGATGGATCGCTGCAGAGAGCAGAGGTTGGAGACTGGGGTGTAGAAAGCCTTTTAAAGATAGCAGAGTTTGGAGACTGAGGCGCATTAGGACTGTTTCAGAGAGCAGAGATTGGAGATTGGGGTGCAGAAGGACTGTTGCAGAGCAGATTATGGAGACTAGGGTGAAGAAGGACTATTACACAGAGCAGAGGTAGTAGACTGGGGTGCAGAATCATCATACAGAAAGCAGAGTTTGGAGACTGAGGTTCAGAAGGACTGTTGCAGAGAGCAGAGATTTGAGACTGGGGTCCAGAAGGACTAATACAGAGGGAAGAGTTGGGAGACTGGGGTACAGAAGCATCTTACAGCAAGCGAAGTTGGGAGACTGAGGTGCAGAAAGACTGTTGCAGAGAGCAGAGGTTGGAGACTGGGGTGTAGAAAGACAGTTATAAAGAGCAGAGTTTGGAGACTGGAAAGCAGAAGGACTGTTGCAGAGTATACAGGTTTAAGACTGGGGTGCAGCAGGACCGTTGAAGAAAGCAGAGGTTGAAGACTGGCGTGGAGAAGGAATATTACAGAGAGCAGATTTTGGAAACTGGAGTGCAGAAGGATTTTTCAGAGAGCAGAGGTTGGAGACTGAGTTGCAGAAGAATCGTTGCACAGAGTAGATGTTGGATACTGGGGTGCAGTAGGATTGTTTAGAGAGCAGATGTTGGAGACTGGGGTGCAGAAGGACTCCTGTAGAGAGCAGAGTTTGAAGACTGAGGTGGAGAAGGACTGTAACAGAGAAAGCGGTTGGAGACTGGGGTACAGAAGGATTGTTGCAGAGAGCAGAGGTATAAGACTGAGGTACAGAAAGATCGTTGCAGAGAGCAGAGGTGGAGACTTGGCTGCAGAAGGACTGTTGCACAGAGCACACGTTGCAGACTGGGGTGCAGAAGGAATGTTGCAGACAGCAGCGGTTGGAGACTGGGGTGCATAAGGACTGTTGCAGAGAGCAGAGTTGGATATGAGGTGCAGAATGACTGCTACAGAGAGCAGAGTATTTAGACTGGGGAGCAGAAGGACTGATACAGAAAGCAGAGGTGGAGACTGGTGTGCAGAAGGACTGTTACAAAGAGCAGAGTTTGGAGAATGCGGTACAGAAGGACTCTTACAGAGAGCAGAGGTTGGCAACTGGGGTGCAGAAGGAGTGTGGCAAAGAACAGAGGTTGGAGACTGAGGTGCAGAAAGACTGTTAAAGAGAGCAGAGTTTTTAGATAATGTTGCAGAAGGATCTTACAGAGAGCAGAGTTTGTAGACCGAGGTGCAGCAGGACTGTTAAAGAGAGCAGATGTTGGAGACTGGGGTTCAGAAGGACTGTTGCAGAGATCAGAGGATGGAGACCGGGTTGGAGAAAGATTGTTGCAGAGAGCAGATGTTGGAGACTGGGGTGCAGAAGGAATGTTGCACAGAGTAGTATTTGGAGACTGGGGTGCATATGGACTATTGCAGACAGCAGAGGTTGCAGACTGAAGTGCAGAAGAACTGATACAGACAGCAGAGTTTCAAGAATGTGGTGCAGAAGGACTGATAAAGAAAGCAGAGGTTGGAGAATGTGGTACAGAAGGACCCTTAAAGAGAACAGAGGTTGGAGGCTGCGGGACAGAAGGACTGTTACAGAGAGCAGAGGTTTTAGACTGGGGTGCAGAATAACTGTTGTATAGATCAGAGTTTGGAGACTTCGGTGCAGAAGGACCATTTCAGAAAGCAGAGGATGAAGACTGGGTTTCAGAAGGATCTTACAGAGAGCAGAGTTTGCACACTGAGGTGCAGAACGACTGTTGCAAAGAGAACAGGTTGGAGATTGGGGCGCAGAAGGACTTTTGCAGAGAACAGAAGTTAAAGTTTGAGGTGCAGAAGGACTCTTGCAGAGAGCAGAGGTCGGAGACTGGGGCGCAGAATGACTGATACATAACGCAGAGTTTGGAGACTCGGGTACGTAAGGATCGTTAGAGAGAGCAAAGGTTGGAGATTGCAGTACAGAAGGACTGTTAGAGAGAGCAGAGGTTAGAGACAGGTGTGCAAAATTATCTTACAGAGAGCATAGGTTGTAGACTGGGGTGCAGAAGGACTGTTGAAGAGCATATCATGGAGCCAAGGGTGTAGAAGGACTGTTACAGAGAGCAGAGGTTGTAGACTGGGGTGAAGAAGCATCATACAGAGAGCAGAGTTTGGAGACTGAGGTGCAGGACTGTTGCAGAGAGCAGAGATTGGAGACTGGGGAGCAGAAGGACTGATACAGAGGGCAGAGTTTGGAGACTGGTGTGCATAAGCATCTTACAGCGAGCGAAGTATGGAGACTGAGGTGCAGAAAGACTGTTGCAAAGAGCAGAGGTTGGAGACTGGGGTGCAGAAGGACTGTTAAAGAGAGCAGAGTTTGGAGACTTGGGTGCAGAAGGCCTGTTACAGAGAGAAGAGGTTGGAGACTGGAGTGCAGATGGCCTCTGACAGAGAGCAGAGATTGGAGACTGGGGTGCAGAAGGACAGTTGCAGAGAAGAGAAGTTGGAGACTGGGGTGCATAAGGACCATTGTTGAGAGAAGAGGTTGGACTGATGTGCAGAAGGACTTTTACAGAGAGCACAGGTAGAAGACTGGGGTGCTAAATGTATGTTTCAGAGAACAGAGGTTGGAGACTGGGGTGCAGGAGGACTGTTACAGAAAGCAGAGGTTAGAGACTGAGGTGCACAAAGACTGTTAAAGAGAGTAGAGGTTGGAGAGTGTGTTCAGAAGGACTTATTGAGAAATAAGATGTTGGAGACTGGGGTGCAGAAGGACAGATAAAGAGAGCAGACTTTGGAGAATCCAGTAAAAAAGGACTGCTACAGAGTGCAGAGGTTGGAGAATGGGGTGCAGAAGGAGTGTTGCAGAGAACAGAGGTTGGAGACTGCGGTGCAGAAGCACCTTTGCAGAGAGCAGAGTTTGGATACTGAGGTGCAGAATTATTGTTACAGAGAGCAGAGTTTGGAGACTGGGGTGCAGAAAGACTGTTTCAGTGAGCATAGTTTGCAGACTGGGTTTCAGAAGGGTCTCACAGAAAGAAGAGGTTGGAGACTGATGTACAGAAGGACTGTTACAGCGAGCAGACTTTGAAGACTGGGGTGCAGAAGAATTGTTTCAGAGAGCAGAGTTTTCAGACTGAGGTACAAAAGAACTGTTGCAGAGAGCAGGTGTTGGAAACTTGGTGAACAAGGACTCTTGTAGCGAGCACAGGTTGGATACAGGGTGCAGAAGGATTTTTGCAGAGAGCAGAGGTTGGAGACTGGGCTGCAGAAGGACTGACAAAGACCGAAGAGGTTGGAGACTGGGGTGCAGAAGGCCTGTTACAGAGAGCAGAGTTTGGAGACTGGGGTGCAGAAGTACTGTTACAGAGAGCAGAGTTTGGAGACTGGGTTGAAAAAGGATCTTACACAGATCAGAGTTTGGAGACTGAGGTGCAGATGCACTGTTGCAGAGAGTAGAGTTTGGAGACCTAGGTGCAGAAGGACCGTTGCAGAGAGCAGAGCTTGAAGACTGAGGTGCAGAATGTTTAATAAAGAGAGCAGAGGTTGGAGACTGGGGTGCAGAAGTACTGTTGCAGAGAGCAGAGGTTTTAGACTGGGGTGTAGAAGGACTTTTGCAGAGAGTAGAGGTTGCAGATTGGGGTGAAGAAAGACTGTAGCAGAGAGCAGAGGTTGGAGACATAGGTTCAGAAGGACAGATACACAGAACAAAGGTTGGAGACTTCGGTGCAGAAGGACTAAGACAGAAAGCAGAACTTGGAGACTCATGTGCAGAAGGACCCTTACAGAGAGTAGTGTTTGGAGACTGCAGTACAGAACGACTGTTAATAAGAGCAAATGTTGGAGAATGGGGTGGAGAAGAACTGTTGCAGAGAGCAGATGTTGGATACTGGTGTGCAAAAGGACTGTTGCAGAGAGCAGAGGATGGAGACTGGGGTTCAAGAGGTTGCAGACTGAGTTGCAGACTGAGTTGCAGAAAGACTGATACAGAGGGCATATTTTGGAGACTGTGGTTCGAAACGACTGACACAGAAAGCAGAGTTTGGATACTGGAGTACATAAAGACACTTACGGAGAAAAGAGTTTGGAGGCTGCAATACAGAAGGACTGTTACAGAGAGCATGGGTTCGAGACTGGGGTGCAGAAGGATCATTGGGGTGAGCACAGTATGGAGACTGGGGTGTAGAAGGACTGTTGCAGAGAGCAGAGGTTGGAGACTGGGGTGTAGAAGGACTGTTGCAGAGAGCAGACGTTGGAGACTGGGGTGCAGAAGGACTGTTGCATAAAGCAGAGGTTGGAGACTGCATTAGAGAAGGACTGTTACAGAGAGCAGAGGTTGGAGACAGGTGGGAAGAATTATCTTACAGAGAGCATAATTTGGAGACTTGGGTGCAGAAGGACTGTTGCATAGCAGATTATGGAGACTAAGGTGTAGATGGACTGTTTCAGAGAGCAGAGGTTTTAGACTGGGGTGCAGAAGCATCATACAAAGAGCAGAGTTTGGAGACTGAGGTGATGAAGCACTGTTGCAGAGAGCAGAGATTGAAGACTGGGGTGCAGAAGGACTGATACAGAGGGCAGAGTTTGGAGACTGGGGTGCAGAAGCAACATACAGCGAGCGACCTATGGAAACATGGTGCAGAAAGACTGTTGCAGAGAGCAGAGGTTGGAGACTGGGGTGCAGAAGGCCTGTTAAAGAGAGCAGAGTTTGGAGACTTGGGTGCAGAAGGCCTGTTACAGAGAGCAGAGGTTGGAGACTGCAGAACAGAAGGACTGTTACAGAGAGCAGATGTTGCAGACTGTGGTGCAGATGGACTGTTGCAAAGAACAGTACTTGGAGATTGGGGTGCATAAGGACCGTTGCTGAGAGAAGAGGTTGGAGACTGATGTGCAGAAGGATTGTTACAGAGAGCATAGGTTGGAGACTGAGATGCAGAAGGACTTTTACAGAGAGTAGAGTTTTGAGACTTGGGTGCAGAAGGACTGATACTGAGAGCAGAGTTTGGAGACTGGGGTACAGAAGGAATGTTGCAGAGTTCAGTTTTAAACTGGCGTGCAGAAGGACTGTTGCAGAGAGCAGAGTTTGGAGACGGGGTGCAGAAGGACTGTTACAGAGAGCAGAGGTTGAAGCCTGTGGTGCAGAAGGACTGATAGAGAAAGCAGAGTTTGGAGACGGGGATGAAGAAGGACCGTTACAGAGATCAGAGGTTGGATACAGGTGTGCAGAAGGATCTTACAGGGAGCAGACTTTTGAGACTGTGGTGTAGAAGGAATGTTGTAGAGAGCAGAGGTTGGAGACTGGGGTGCAGAAGGACTGTTGCAGAGAGTAGAGGTTAAAGACTATGGTGCAGAAGGACTGTTACAGAGAGCAGAATTTGGACCCTGGGGTGAAGAAGGATCGTTGCAGAGAGCAGAGATTTGAGACTCCTGTGCAGAAGGACTGTTACAGAGAGCAGAGGTTGGAGACTGGGGTGCAGAAACACTGTTACAAAGAGTAGAGATAGGAGAGTGAGGTGCAGAAAGACTGTTACAGAGAGCAGAGTTTGGAGACTGGGGTGCAGAAGGACTGTTGCAAAGAGCAGAGGTTTTAGACTTGGGTGTAGAAGGACTGTTGCAGAGAGTAGAGGTTTGAGATTTGGTTGAAGAAGGACTGTAGCAGAGAGCAGAGGTTTATTACTAAGGTGCAGAAGGACAGTTACACAGAACAAAGGTTGGAGACTCGAGTGCAGAAAGACTGATACAGAAAGCAGAGCTTGGAGACTCGTGTGCAGAAGGACCCTTACAGAGAGCAGTGGTTGGAGACTGCAGTACAGAAGGACTGTTAAAAAGAGCAGAGGTTGGAGACTGGGGTTGAGAAGAACTGTTTAGAGAGCAGATGTTGGAGACTTTTGTGTAAAAGGACTGTTGCAGAGAGCAGAGGATGGAGAATGGTGTTCAAGAGGACTGTTTCAGAATGCAAAGGTTGCAGACTGAGTTGCAGAAGGACTGATACAGAGGGCAGAGTTTGGAGACTGTGGTTCAAAACGACTGATACAGAAAGCAGAGGTTGGATTCTGGAGTATATAAGGACACTTACAGAGAAAAGAGTTTGGAGACTATGGTACAGAAAGACTGTTACTGAGAGCATGGGTTGGAGACTTGGGTGCAGAAGGATTTTTGGGGTGAGCAGAGTATGGAGACTGGGTTGTGGAAGGACTGTTTCAGAGAGCAGACTTTGTAGACTGGGTTGTAAAAGGACTGTTGCAGAAAGCAGACTTTGGAGACTGGGGTGCAGAAGGACTGTTGCATAAAGCAGAGGTTGGAGACAGGTGTGCAGAATTATCTTACAGAGAGCATAGGTTGGAGAATGGGGTGCAGAAGGACTGTTGTATAGCAGATTATGGAGACTAATGTGTAGATGAACTGTTTCCGACAGCAGATGTTGTAGTCTGGGGTGCAGAAGCATCATACAAAGAGCAGAGTTTGGAGACTGAGGTGAAGAAGCACTGTTGCAGAGAGCAGAGATTGGAGACTGGCATGCAGAAGGACTGATACAGAGGGAAGAGTTTGGAGAATGGGGTGCAGAAGCATCATACAGCGAGCGAAGTATGAAACTTGGTGCAAAAAGACTGTTGCAGAGAGCAGAGGTTGAAGACTGAGGTGCAGAAGGACTGTTAAAAAGAGCTGAGTTTGGAGACTGCAGTACAAAAGGACTGTTACAGAGAGCAGATGATGTAGACTGTGGTGCAGAAAGACTTTTGCAGAGAACAGCAGTTGGAGAATAGGGTGCATAAGGACTGTTGCTGAGAGAAGAGGTTAGGGACTGATGTGCAGAAGGATTGTTACAGAGAGCATAAGTTGGAGACTGAGGTGCAGAAGAACTGTTACAGAGAGTAGAGTTTGGAGACTTGGGTGCAGAAGGACTGATACAGAGAGCAGAGGTTGGAGACTGAGGTACAGAAGGAATGTTACAGAGTGCAGAGTCTTAAACTGGCGTGCAGAAAGACTGTTGCAGAGAGCAGAGGTTGAAGCCTGTGGTGCAGAAGGACTTATACAGAAAGCAGTGTTTGGAGACGGGGATGAAGAAAGACCATTACAGAGATCAGAGGTTGGATACAGGTGTTCAGAAGTATCTTACAGAGAGCAGAGGTTTGAGACTGGGGTGTAGAAGCAGTGTTGCAGAGAGCAGAGATGGAGACTGGGGTGCAGAAGGATTGTTGCAGAGAGCAGAGGTTAAAGACTGTGGTACAGAAGGACTGCTACAGAGAGCAGTGTTTAGACACTGGGGTGAAGAAGGATCGTTTCAGAGAGCAGATATTGAAGACTCGTGTGCAGAAAGACTGTTACAAAGAACAGAGGTTGGAGACTGAGGTGCAGAAGGACTGTTACAGAGAGCAGATTTTGGAGACTGGGGTGCAGGACTTATACAGAAAGCAGATGTTAGAGACTGTAGAAGAGAGCAGCTGCATGAGATAGAGAGACCAGATCCATGAGAGAGAGACAAGCTCCTAGAGAGAGAGACCAGGTCCATGAGAGAGGGAGAGCAGCTCCTGGAGGGATACCAGTTCTATAATTGAGAGACCAGCTCCATGAGAGACTCCAGCTTCATGAGAGAGAGTGACCACCTCCATGGGAAAGACCACCTCCATGAGAGACAAAACAGCTCCATGAGGCAGAGAACAGCTCCATGAGACAGAGAGCAGCTCCATGAGAGAGAGACCAGCTCCATGAGAGAGACCAGATCCCTGAGAGAGAGACCAACTCCATGAGAGGGACAAGCTCCCTGAGAGAGAGAGACATGCTCCATGAGAGTGACCTTCTCCATGAGAAAGAGTCCAGCTCCTTGAGAGTGAGAGACCAGCTCAAGGCGAGAGAGTGACCAGCCCCATCACAGAGTCCAGCTTCCTGAGATTGATACCAGCTCCATGAGAGAGACCAGCTCCAAAAGAGAAAGAGAGCACCTCTATGAGAGAGACCAGTTCCATGAGAGAGATCAGCTCCATGAGAGAGAGACCAGCTCCCTGAGAGAGACCAGCTTCCTGAGAGAGAGACACCAGCTCCATGAGAAAGACCAGCTCCATGAGAGAGAGACCAGCTCCATGAGAAGGACCAGCTCCCTGAGAGAGAGAGACAAGCTCCATGAGAGACACCATCTCCATAATAGTGTGAGACAAGTTCCATGATTGAGACCAGCTCCATGAGTGAGAGAGACCAGCTCCATGAGCGAGAAACCAGCTCCAAGAGAGAACAGCTCCATGAGAGAGACAAGCTCCATGAGAAAGTCCAGCTCCCTGAGAGAGAGAGACCAGCTCCATGATAGACAAGCTCCATGAGAGAGAGACCACCTCCATGAGAGAGACCAGATCACTGAAACAGAGACCAACTCCATAAGAGAAACCAGATACCTGAGACAGAGCGACCAGCTTTATGAGAATGAAAAGCTCCATGAGAGAGAGACCAGCTCCATGAGAGAGAGAAACCACCTCCATGAGAGAGAGGGAGAAAAGTTCCATGAGAGAGAGACAAACTCCATGAGTAAGAGAGAAGCTCCATGAGAGACATCTGCTACCGGAGAGAGAGAGACCAGCTTTATGAAGCATGGGCGCCGTGACACCACCAAACACAGCATGAAGAGGGACACAGAGTCAAACACTTCCCCGATCTGGACACAAAGGCGAAACTCAAACAGCCTCGAAAGAGGCCAGGAAACAGTCATCACTTCTCCATCCTCCAGTCCCGGCCTCCCAGTGCACCCCTCCTGCCACAAGGAGACACAGGTCACAGGCCATTAGCCAGTGACAGGGATGAGCTGGAGGGTAGACAAAACAGAAGGAATGTCAAGGTGCATAAGAGGCCTCTAGCCACCTGCCAGAGCTGAGGAGCCAGGCACTGGGTGCAGGGTCACTCTGCACCTTAGGAAAGAGCCAGCCTCTGCTATGGGACCCCCATCATCTACGGTGGGGTGAACGTCAGGACTCACAGCAACCGCCACATTCCCAAGTCACTCCATCATCTGGAGGGCAGTGTCCCTCCTGACCGGCCTCCCCACTAGGGAACAGAAGAGGCCTTTGAGCTGGCCTACTGGGCTAGTGACCACTTGGTTCCCAACATCGGGACAGCTGCAGACGCAACGATTCTTTAGATGTCACATTGCTGCCACACAAAGGAGGATCCTGAGAGCTGTCGACCCACCCGGAGCCACTTGTTAATATCTTCCACATGGCAAGAAAAGCAGGGGTGAGGCCGGAGGCGTGGCTGGGGTCCTGGGAGAGGCAGGGAACTTTGGGAGTTGGAAACCTGAGGGCAGAGGCTCAGCCGGGGGCCGGTCATGTGGTGGCCCAGGCCCTGCAGCCCTGGGAGCTGCAGGGGTCCCCTCTGCAGATACTTTCCAACCTTTGGGGACAAGTTAGGAGCTGGATGCTACATTTGCTGTTTCACAATTCCACAAACAGGAAACACTCCAGATTCATGTCTGCCTGCATTTGAGAAAACGTCACCTTGAGGTCACATGCAAGACTGGGGACAAAGAGGAAAGCCCCTTCCCCTGGGCCGCAGCCTGCAGTGCTGACCCCTGACTCTGGTCCCCCTCCCTCCCTGGTGTCTGCCAAGGCAGCAGGCTGTGCCTGTGAGCACTGTGCGTGGCAGGAGCAGTACTCAAGAGGCCTGGCACCCTGGAGGGGAGGCAGATTACAGGGCAGCGGCCCTCAGCTGCGCATTAGGGAAGACAGCACCCCCCACAGGTCATCCCCCTTCCTCTGCCCAAGGCAGGCCAGCAGTCAGGCACCCACGTCCTTTGGTCCCCCTCCGTCCCTGGTGGGAATCTGGGCTCCTCAGTCACAGAGAGGCAGCTAAGGCCGGGAGGGAGATGAAGATGAGGCGGGTGGCCAGGGGCCCTCGGGGGGCAGAACTGCCATGGCATGGAGAGCAGAGGAGGTGCCCACGAGGCATCAGGAAGCCAGGCTGTCCTCTTGCGGGCCCCATGTCAGCTGCCAAAGTGTGGCCAGCGTTCCCTGGGCCTCTCTGTGGGGGAATGGCCCGGGCTGGCCCAGCTGTCTCGAAACCATGCTCCCTGGCTAGTCTCAGATTGGAGAAGATGGAAACTTTGCCCAGTACTAATGCTAGCCTTGGCCGGCAGAACTGGGGGACACGAAGCCACCTCTCTCAGCATGGGCAGGCAGGCTCTGCCCCAGGCTGCCGGACACTGCAGTGTGGCAAAGTAGCTCCAGGCCACCCTGGGCCTGGGCCGGCCAGGGAGGCCTCTTCGGCTGCAGTGAGGGGCAGGGAGTGATCCCAGGACACGCTGGCGGAGGCCTCTGCCCCTCCTCAGGCTCTGTGCATGCACAGGGGACACGGTGCTGTGGGGGCAGCCCCTGCCCATCTCGCCCCTTCTTCTGGGGTCTGTTCATAGCCCTGGCTCCGGTGGCTGAGAAGGCACAGTGGCTATGGGCCAGGTGGAGTCAGCATCCTGGACACTGGCCAGCAGCCTCAGACCTCTGGTCTCCAGCCTGGCCCCCAGCAGGCCTCCCAGGACACCAGCGCCACCAGGGATCCAGGCCCTGGAGTGGCTGCGGAGGCTCCTCTGCCGCAGGCCCTGTGCAGCCAAGGCTCCCTCGCTCTCTGTTTGGACACGCAGCAGCCCACGCAGGTACCTCCCCGCTCTCCCCAGCACCCTCAGCCAGCCAGGGCACATAGGCCCGGCCGGCCAAGTGGCACCTGCCTTGTTCCTGTGCCATCCTTCCTGCAGGACCCCAGGCACTGGCCAGCTGATGGCAGGAGGTGGACGTCCAGCCCACCTTGCTGAGAGCACCTGCCTCCCCAGGAGGCAAGCAGGGCCAGGGCCGGCTCTCCAGGGGAGAGTGCTCCAGAAACCTGCCCCAGCAATCTCCTGTTATGGGGCGGGATGGGGGGTGCCTGGTGAGTACTCAGTATAGAACTGTTGGCTAAAATTGAGCCCTGGTTCAACAGACGTTTTTTCAGACTGAGCGATTTTAAACTCGTATCTAAGCTAAGTTATCCATCTTTTAAAAATCCTCATCACCTCTCTGCATGCAGTGAACTCCGGTATTTCTCTAGCTCCAACAGAGACAGCGTCTGCCTGAGGCTGGACTCAAACAGAGCAGGGTCTTTGATGGAGAGAGCCACCCAGTGCCCAGGGAGGCCAGGCAGACTGAGGACTCCACCTGCCAGGGTCACCTCCAGCTGTGGAGGGAGATCTACACATTTCCCCAGAGGGGCTTCCCACACATGGTAGGAGCACACCCTGGTGCAGACAGAGGGTGCCTCGCACACACACTGGTAGGAGCGCACCTGGTGCAGACAGAGGGTGCCTAGGACGCACACTGGTAGGAGCGCACCTGGTGCAGACAGAGGGTGCCTAGCACACACACTGGTAGGAGCGCACCTGGTGCAGACAGAGGATGCCTAGCACACACGGGTAGGAGGGCACCCTGGTTCAGACAGAGGGTTCCTAGCACACACACTGGTAGGAGTGCACCTGGTGCAGACAGAGGGTTCCTAGCACACACTGGTAGGAGTGCACCTGGTGCAGACAGAGGGTGCCTAGCACGCATGGTAGGAGCACACCCTGGTGCAGACAGAGTCCCTAGCACACACACTGGTAGGAGTGCACCTGCTGCAGACAGAGGGTACCTAGAACACGCTGGTAGGAGTGCACCTGGTGCAGACAGAGGGTGCCTAGCACATGCTGGTAGGAGGGCACCTGGTGCAGACAGAGGGTGCCTAGCACATGCTGGTAGGAGGGCACCTGGTGCAGACAGAGGGTGCCTAGCACACACGGGTAGGAGGGCACCCTGGTTCAGACAGAGGGTGCCTAGCACACACACTGGTAGGAGTGCACCTTGTGCAGACAGAGAGTCCCTAGCACACACTGGTAGGAGGGCACCTGGTGCAGACAGAGGGTGCCTAGCACACACACTGGTAGGAGTGCACCTGGTGCAGACAGAGGGTGCCTAGCACACACGGGTAGGAGTGCACCTGGTGCAGACAGAGGGTGCCTAGCACATGCTGGTAAGAGGGCACCTGGTGCAGACAGAGGGTGCCTAGCACATGCTGGTAGGAGGGCACCTGGTGCAGACAGAGGGTGCCTCACACACACTGGTAGGAGTGCACCTGGTGCAGACAGAGGGTGCCTAGCATACACGGGTAGGAGGGCACCCTGGTTCAGACAGAGGGTGCCTAGCACACACACTGGTAGGAGTGCACCTGGTGCAGACAGAGAGTCCCTAGCACACACTGGTAGGAGGGCACCTGGTGCAGACAGAGGGTGCCTAGCACACACACTGGTAGGAGTGCACCTGGTGCAGACAGAGGGTGCCTAGCACACACGGGTAGGAGGGCACCCTGATTCAGACAGAGGGTGCCTAGCACACACACTGGTAGGAGTGCACCTGGTGCAGACAGAGAGTCCCTAGCACACACTGGTAGGAGTGCACCTGGTGCAGACAGAGGGTGCCTAGCACACACACTGGTAGGAGTGCACCTGGTGCAGACAGAGGGTGCCTAGCACACGCTGGTAGGAGGGCACCTGGTGCAGACAGAGGGTGCCTCACACACACTGGTAGGAGGGCACCTGGTGCAGACAGAAGGTACCTAGCACACGCTGGTAGGAGTGCACCTGGTGCAGACAGAGGGTGCCTCGCACATGCTGGTAGGAGGGCACCTGGTGCAGACAGAGGGTGCCTCACACACACTGGTAGGAGGGCACCTGGTGCAGACAGAGGGTGCCTCACACACACTGGTAGGAGTGCACCTGGTGCAGACAGAGAGTGCCTAGCACACACACTGGTAGGAGTGTACCTGGTGTAGACAGAGGGTGCCTAGCACACACACTGGTAGGAGTGCACCTGGTGTAGACAGAGGGTGCCTAGCACACATACTGGTAGGAGTGCACCTGGTGCAGACAGAGGGTGCCTAGCACACATGGTAGGAGCACACCCTGGTACAGACAGAGGGTGCCTAGCACACACACTGGTAGGAGTGCACCTGGTGCAGACAGAGGGTGCCTAGCACACATACTGGTAGGAGTGCACCTGGTGCAGACAGAGGGTGCCTCCCACACACTGGTAGGAGTGCACCTGGTGAAGACAGAGGGTGCCTCACACACATGTAGGAGCACACCCTGGTACATACAAAGGGTGCCTCGCATACACACTGGTAGGAGTGCACCTGGTGCAGACAGAGGGTTCCTAGCACAAACCCTGGTAGGAGTGCACCTGGTTCAGACAGAGGGTTCCTTGAGAGGCTTGGAATGCAGCTGTCAGCTGGCCGGGCAACCCACCACTGAGTGTGCAGGGAGGAGACCATATTCTTCTGCATGCCTGATCTCCACAGTGCTCTTCACAGTGGCTAAAATATGAGGCCCACCCCAGTGTCCACGGGTAGTTGAATGTCATCCAACCACTGGGCAACGTGGCCACACCTGTAACCCCAACCTCATTGCAGCTTGACAAGAGGTTTAACCTAGCCCGGGCAACTTAGGGAGACCCTCTCTCAATATTAAAGTAAAAGCAGCCATTATAAACGCCCCCCTTGATCCCCAGTACTGCATGTGGAGTGCATTTTATTTTATTTTATTTCTAATCTGGCCTTTAAAAGAAGAGACCCTATCACTCACAGGAGGGGGACAAGCCTGGAGGATTCTGCAAAGCAAAGTGACCCAGCGCAGGAGGAGCCAGGCCATGCTCACTTAGGTGTGGCTCTAGGGGCGTGTGGTGTGAGTCCTGGCTGCAGGCCTGTGCACGGTGTGACCATGCCCTCTGTGCTGTCCCCGAGAGCCACAGGTGGCACAGGGAGCTCCTTGCTGCTCCGGTTCATGGAAGGACAAGTTGGTCAGTGCCACCAAGTGCCCCTAGGCCCACATGTAAATGTCCTCAGGTGGCACTGTGGGAAGGTGACTGACTCAGGAGGCCGGGCCTGTCGGGTGGTCCTCAGGACCTGGGGGTGTGCCCTCAAAGGAGACTGTGGACCCCAGCCCCTCCTCGTCTTTTCTTTGCTTCCTGGCCATGAATGTCCTCCACCACGTGGTCCTGCCGTGACATGCCACCTGGTTGGGGATGGGAACCTCCACCTTTGGCCACAGCGAGGCCTACTCTGTGCCATAAGTTATCTCAGAGGTTGCTGTCCTGGTGAAAACTGCCTGCTCAACAAGTCCTTGTCACCGGAAAAAGCAGACACCAGAGTTCAGGGCAACCAAAGTCTCTGGGAGTGAGCAGTGTCACTGGGCACTTGGCAAGGGGTCCCCAGGGGTCTTGAACAAAGGCCTGAGCAAGAAACAAAGCAAAGGTTTATTGGAGGTCGAGGGGACGCTCCTGGAGACCAGCGTGGGCCAAGCCTAGCAGCTCAGGGTGTCTACACAGGGGTCTCCCTCCTCTCCTCCCTGCAGCTGAGTTCCCTCTCACTCCCCAGACCCGCTCATCATTCTCCACTGCTCCTACCTCTCGCCCTCCCTCCCCAGGACCCTTTCCTCCTTCTCCACTGCTCCTCCCTCTCCTCCTCCCTTCTCAGGACCCCCTCCTCCTTCTCCACTGCTCCTCCCTCTACCCCTCCCTCCCCAGGACCCCATCCTCCTTCTCCACTGCTCCTCCCTCTCCCCCTCCCTCACCAGGACCCCCTCCTCTTTCTCCACTGCTCTTCCCTCTCACCCTCCTCCCCAGGACCCCCTCCTCCTTCTCCACTGCTCCTCCCTCTACCTCTCCCTCCCTAGCACCCCCTCCTCCTTCTTCACTGCTCTCCCACTCCCCCTCCCTCCCTAGCACCCCCTCCTCCTTCTCCACTGCTCCTCCCTCTCCCCCTCCCTCCCCCAGGACCCCCTCCTCCATCTCCACTGCTCCTCCCTCTCCCCCTTCCTCTCCAGGACCCCCTCCTCTTTATCCACTGCTCCTCCCTCTCCCCCTCCCTCCCGAGGATGCCTCCTCCTTCTCCACTGCTCCTCCCTCTTTCTCTCCCTCCCCAGGCCCCCCTCCTCCTTCTCCACTGCGACTCCCTCTCCCGCTCCCTCCCCAGGCCCCCTCCTCCTCTCCACTGATCCTCCCTCTCCCCATTCCTCCCCAGGCCCCCCTCCTACTCCTCCACTGATCCACCCTCTCCCCCTCTCTCCCCAGGACCCCTCCCCTTTCTCCACTGCTCCTCCCCTCTGCCCCTCCCTCCCCAGGACCCCCTCCTCCTTCTCCACTGCTCCTCCCTCTCCCCCTCCCTCACCAGGACCCCCTCCTCTTTCTCTACTACTCTTTCCTCTCACCCTCCCTCCCCAGGACCCCCTCCTCCTTCTCCACTGCTCCTCCCTCTACCTCTTTCTCCCTAGCACCCCCTCCTCCTTCTTCACTGCTCCTCCCTCTCCCCCTCCCTCCCTAGCACCCCTCCTCCTTCTCCACTGCTCCTCCCTCTCCCCCTCCCTCCCCAGGACCCCTCCTCCATCTCCACTGCTCCTCCCTCTCCCTCCCTCTCCAGGACCCCCTCATCTTTCTCCACTGTTCCTCCCTCTCCCCCTCCCTCCCCAGAACGCCTCCTCCTTCTCCACTGCTCCTCCCCTCTCCTCCCTCCCCCGAACCCCCTCCTCCATCTCCACTGCTCCTCCCTCTCCCCCTCCCTCCCCAGAACGCCTCTTCCTTCTCCACTGCTTCTCCCTTTCCCACTCCCTCCCCAGGACCCCTTCCTCTTTCTCCACTGCTCCTCCCTCCCCCCCTCTTTCCCCAGGACACCTATTCCTTCTCCACTGCTCCTCCCTCTCCCCCTTTCTCCCCAGGATCCCCTCCTCTTCTCCACTGCTCCTCCCTCTCCCCCTCAGTCTTCAGGACCCCCTCCTCCTTCTTGACTGCTCCTCTCAATCCCTCTCCCTCCCCAGGACAACCTCCTCCTTCCTCACTGCTCCTCCCTCTCCCTCTCCCTCTCCAAGAGCCCCTCCTCCTTGTCCACTGCTCTTCTCTCTCCCCTCCCTCCCCAGGACGCCTCTTCCTTCTCCACTGCTCCTCCCTCCCGCTCCCTCCCCAGGACCCCCTCCATCTCCTCCACTGCTCCTCCCTCTTTCTCTCCCTCCCCAGGCCCCCTCCTTCTCCTCCACTGATCCTCTCTCTCCCCCACCCTCCCCAGCCCCCCTCCTCCTCCTTCACTGATCCTCCCTCTCCCCCTCCCTCTCCAGGACTCCTCTTCCTTCTCCACTCTGCCTCCCCTTTCCCCTCCCTCCCCAGGACCCCCTCCCTCTTTCTCCACTGCTCCTCCCTCTCCCACCTCCCTCCCCAGGACCCCTCCATCTCCTCCACTGCTCCTCCCTCTTTCTCTCCCTCCCCAAAACCCGTCCTCATTCTCCACTGCTCCTCCCTCTCCCCCTCCCTCCCCAGGCCCCCCCTCCTCCTCCTCCACTGATCCTCCCTCTCCCTCTCCCTCCCCAGGACCCCTCCTCCTCCTCCACTGCTCCTCCCTCTTTCTCTCCCTCCCCCAAAACCCCTCCTCCTTCTCCAATGCTCCTCCCTCTCCCCCTCCCTCCCCAGGTCCCCCTCCTTCTCCTCCACTGATCCTCCTTCTCCCCCTCCCTCCCCAGGCCCCCCCTCCTCCTCCTCCACTGATCCTCCCTCTCCCTCTCCCACCCCAGGACCCCCTACTCCTCCTCCACTACTCCTCCCTTTCCCCATCCCTTTCCAGGCCCCCCTCCTCCTTCTCCACTGCTCCTCTCTCTCCCCCTCCCTCCCCAGGCCCCCCTCCTCCTTCTCCACTGCTCCTTTCTCTCCCCCTCCCTCCCCAGGCCCCCCTCCTCCTCCTCCACTGATGCTCCCTCTCCCCCTCCCTCCCCAGGCCCCTCCTCCTTCTCCACTGCTCCTCCCTCTCCCCCTCCCTTTCTAGGCCCCCCTCCTTCTCCTCCACTGCTCCTCCCTCTCCCCCTCCCTCCCCAGGCCCCCCTCCTCCTCCTCCAATGATCCTCCTTCTCCCCCTCCATCCCCAGGACCCCTCCTACTCCTCCACTGCTCCTCCCTCTTTCTCTCCCTCCCCCAAAACCCCTCCTCCTTCTCCACTGCTCCTCCCTCTTCCCCTCCCTCCCCAGGCCCCCCTCCTTCTCCTCCACTGATCCTTTCTCTCCCTTTCCCTCCCCAGGCCCCCCCTCTTCCTCCTCCACTGCTCCTCCCTTTTCCCCTCTTTCCCCAGAACCCCCTCCTCTTTCTCCACTGCTCCTCCCTCTCTCCCTCCCTCCCCAGGCCCCCCCCTCCTCCTCCACTGAACCTCCCTCTCCCCCTTCCTCCCCAGGCCCCCCCTCCTACTCCTCCACTGATCCTCCCTCTCCCCCTCCCTCCCCAGGACCTTCTCCTTTTCCTCCACTGCTCCTCCCTCTCCCCCTCCCTCCCCAGGACCCCCTCCTTCTCCTTCACTGCTCCTCCCTCTCCCCCTCCCTCCCCAGGCCCCCCTCCTTCTCCTCCACTGATCCTCCCTCTCCCCCTCCCTCCCCAGGCCCCCCTCCTCCTCCTCCACTGCTCCTTTCTCTCCCCCTCCTTCCCCAGGACCCCCTCCTCCTTCTCCACTGCTCCTCCCTCTCCCCATCCCTCCCCAGGCCCCCCTCCTCCTTCTCCTCTGCTCCTCCCTCTCTCTCTTTCTCCCCAGGCCCCCCTCCTCCTTCTCCACTGCTCCTCCCTCTCCCCCTCCCTCCCCAGGCCCCCCTCCTCCTTCTCCACTGCTCCTCCCTCTCCCCCTCCTTCCCCAGGACCCCCTCCTTCTCCTCCACTGCTCCTCCCTCTCTCCCTCTTTATCCATAATCCCTCCCTTCTGCCCCACTGCTCCTTGTATTTTCCTGAGATTCCTCCCCTTTTTTATTCCTTTATTCCCTCTAGCTCCCACATCTGGGAGAAAGCACTGGACCCTTGACCCTGGAGGCTGACTCTGGCTTCTCACTCAGCATGGCGCCCCTCATTTTCATCCACTTAGCAGCAAGTCCGCAATCCCGTTCTCCCTGTGGCTGAAGGAGCCTCAGTCCTTTGTGCACCATGTTTTGTTTGCTCATTCATCTGCTGGCGGACACTTAGGCTGGTTCCACAGGGTGGCTCTTGTCCTACTGTGGACACTGATGGGTACACAGCCCTGTCACAGCTGACCCCGGCTCTTTTTGACAGAGCCGAGAAGTGGCAGAGCTGGGTGCCTGCAGCCTGCAGGCCGGCCTAGGAGTAACCTGCTGAGGTCACCCTGGCTGGATGGATGTACAGCCCACCAACAGTGTGAAGCTTCTTTTCCTCCACAGGCTCCCAGACCAGGAGCGTGCAGGGCTCAGGGAAGCTGACCCATGGGCCTCTGGGAAGCAGCAGCAGGAGCAGCAGCAGCAAGACCTGGTGAACACAGAGGCCTCCCTTCGACGTCCTCGGGATGCATCTGCCTGTTTAGGGCAAAGTCACAGCACTTCCCATGAGTCGGCAGGGCATATGGATATGGTGCCCCTGGCGCCTGCAGCTCAGAGACGGAGGGTGGAAGCAAATGCCTATCCTGCTGGAAGGGTCACACGCCTCACGGGGCAGTGATTCCAACAGGCCCGACAGGAGTCACAGAAGCAGAGTGGATTCCCTGAAATCCGCTCCAAAAAGTGCCCAGAAGCCTGAGCTCTAGAACAGAATGCTGGAAGATCTGAAGCCAGTTCCAGTGAAGGAGGGCAGAGGCCAGAGGCCCAACAGGACACGCCAAGCAATGACAGACAGACGGCAGTCCAGCCACAGGTAACAGAATGTCGACACACCAGCACTCAGGGGCAGAGGTGGTCATCCAGGGCCTTCTGAAGAAGCAAGATCCAAATACACACTGTCCACAAGAGATCCCCTTGAATCATGAAGACACTAGGTTGAACATATATGAAAGGAGGAGAAGGTCCTTGCAGGTGGCCAGCATGCGAGTGCCTGGCAGCTCCGTCATCTCCAGGGGGGACAGGCTGAGGCAGAGTAGCAGTCCCAGCTTCCCCAGAGGCTGAGGCAGAAGGATCACCGAACACAGGGTACGAGGCCAGCCTGGACAACGCAGCAAGACCTGCCTCAAAACTAAACAATACACGGTACAGACATCCACAGAGCTGCAGGGAGACCTAGATGGCCTCACAGCCTGGCCAGAGTGCAACACTCCTCAGCAAGAAGACCCAGCAAGACACGCATGAGCCTGTGTGGCTCAGAGGCCAGTGCTTGCCTGTGCTGCACTGGGCTGCTCCTTCCCCCATCTGCTCAGGGTCCATTCAGCAGGACAGCGCAGACTCTGGGCCTGAAGCGAGTGTCAGCACATGCAAAGTGTTCAATGAAGGGCACTGGATCTTGATGACCTCGGGTCACTATGTGGCACTTCCAGGGAGGCGGTACCCACAGTGCCAAGGGCTCTGGGGACAGCAGATGCCCTGCTGAGCAGGGTCACTGGGAGGAGCACCTCGAGAGGAGTGAGCCAGATCGGACCTCCCAGGCCTTCAGCCTGGGGTTCTGGTTTCCAGTGAAATCCAGACCCTGCACCTGTCACACGTCACTTCCAGGAATGCTCATGCACCCTCAGAGGGGGGAAATGGACTCCCCTTTCCTCCATGGAAACAGACCACTGGTGAGCTCAATTCTCCTCTGCGGCAGTAGGAGGCAGGACCCAGAGGCCCCGTCCCATCTGACCTCAAAGCCCAGCAGAGCAGCCACAATCTGCCTCCTGCATTTTTGAACAAGAGTCACTCACATTCACTAGGGCCTGTGGGCCCAGGGGCTTCGCATGCTCAGAGAGCACTTGGACTCCACAGGACTTCCAGGTGAGTCCTCCCCCTGGAGACCGGCCACGTCTGCCTGCTGGCTATTTCTTCCCTAGATTGGGTGTCCAGTGCCCTGCTGACCCCAGGGCTGATGAAGGGGCAGGGCTGATACAGGAACAGCACTTCAACATCAGGAAGAGGCAGAGCTCGGCCCTCTGAGCACCCCCACGGGAGGCCTCCTGCTGCCCCCTGCTTTCCCCTGGAGGCCTGTGGGTCTCCTCCCTTCCCTCCTGGTCTCAGCAGGCCGTGGGGGGCCAGCTGTGGCAGCTCCTGTGACCTCGCTCCCTGCAGTCTGCCCCTGGTCTCTCTGCTAGCAAGAGGGTGAGTCACAGGAGCTGAACTGACAAAGAAGGCTTGCTCCTGGGAAGGGTCTGAGTCAGCGTTTCCCAAGCTGTGACCAAAACCTGCCGAGGACCACACAGCAGAGGAGGAGTCTATTTTGGCTCACGGATTTCAGTCCACAGGTAGCCGACTCCTGTGCCCTGGGCCCAGGGAGGCAGAACCCCATGACAGAGGGCGTGGCGGAGGAGAGCTGCTCAGACGTGGCACCCGGAAGCAGAGAGCTCTGCTCACCAGGGACAAACCCCAAAGGCACCGCAGTGACCACCCACTCCAGCTGCACCCTGCCTGCCTAAGCTACCCCCTGGGGGCAGAGCTCCCAGTGGGTCAGTCCTCCCCAGGTCCAGGCTCGCATCACCCAATCGCTTCACCTCGGAACCCTCTCCGTGGCTCACACGTGGGCTGCTGGGGCGTCTCCTGTAAACCATGACCCGGTGTGAGGGAGAGGTGGCCCACGCTCTTCTCCACACAGTGACTCCGCCTCCCTCTCAGCCCTCGTCTTGTGCAGAGAGGAGAGAGCCTGGGAGTGTCAGGTGTTTAGGGCCAGGCCTGGACATGATGATGGGCTCTCACCCACTTTCTATTGGCCAGAGGTCAGTAAGGGCCCAGTGGACCCCAGAGGAGGAGCAGCAAATCCTCTGTGCCCAGCAGGGACCCCAGAGGCCTCCCTGGTGCTCATCTTGCTGGCTCTGCAGAGTGTCCGCCTGCTCCATGGCGCTGGGTCCTCTCCTCCATCTCACTCTGGGCGACACATTGTGCTCCCAGCCCCTTCCCTTCTGCTCCCTCTACATCACAAAATTACTTCCAGGCACAGTGGCACACACTTATAATCCCAGGGGCTCGGAGGCTGAGGCAGTAGGATCGCAACTTCTAGGCCAGCCTCAGCAACTTAGCGAGACCCCGGGGACACAGCTCAGTGGCAACGTGCCCCTGGGTGCAATCTATAGTAACAACAACAACAACGAAAAGCTCTCTGAGGGTTGCCAGAAAATCCAAGAATAAAGTTAACTATACACCTTCGTCAGGCAGAGCCATCCCTAAACCCTGAGTCGTGACCAGGAGCTGTATTACCAGGCCCTTTTGTGCCAAGTCCCCTGGGCGTCCCTAAGCCCTGCCGCAGACGCCCTTTGTCTGAACCCTGGGATGGACACCACTCATGGCCCTCTTGCCTTCTCAGCTTCATCGTTTTCCACGGCCACAGGCCTTGGAAGGCAGCTGGGGTCCCCATGTGACCTCCTCTTGTGGGAAATTCACTGTGACTGTCGCACAACTGGCTGATGGGCATGCTTCCTGTTTGGAGGCGAGGCGCCCTCCATTCTGATTCTCTGAAACTTGTGCGTGACGGGCCACACGTCACGCACAAGTTTCAGAGAAATCAGAACTGGAGTGCCCGCCTCCTGCCCGGTCCAAACGGGAAGCATGCCCATCCCGCCAGCGCTGGGATCTCCCTCGGGCGAGGGTGTGCACGGCTCGGCACCCCGTCAACCCTCAGGGCGTCAGACTCCAGGGCCCTGCTGAAGCCCAGGCTGGCAGGAAGCCCAGGGGTCAACACACTCCAAACGCTAGGCACCCCCCCACACACAGTGCGCACTGCACTAAGGCAGGGGCCAATGGTGGCAGTAGAGATAGATGTGCCACCATTCCTGCAGGGACAGCCCCGAGGCAGACACCCACTGTGGCTCTCCAGCGCCCCCCCGCCCCACTGCCATGGCCTTAAAAGGAAGTGTGAGACTCAGCCATGGCCAGCTCCCCCAGCACCCTGGCCAGTGTGGCTCTATGTCTCAGAGGCTGGTCTCTGCTCGCTGTCCAGAGGAAGCATCTCTCCATCCTTGATGTGGAACACGAAGCCCAGAAGAGCTCGCGGGGTCTGCACGCTTTGCCTCCCAGCCAGGCAGAGATGGACAGCACCCCCGCACCCAGGCTGAAGCTGCTGTCACTGGCCACTCCCTGTCACCTTCATCTGGGGACTTGCTGCAGGGACATGTGGCCCATGGAGCCTGAGCTGCCCTCGTGGTGGACATGGGTGCAGCCTGAGGCCCTGGCGGGGGGACAGATGCCAGAAGGAGCAGGGCAGTGGACACAGGTGAGGGAAGGTACAAGTTTGCTGTGGGCCCAGAAGGGGCCCAGAAAGGCAGGACCTGACAGTTCACAGTGGAGCCCCGGGCTCCTAGGACAGTGCCCATGCTGGAGAGGCACTTGACACGCAGTGTTGATTGCTTTAAATCAATGAGGTGAAAGAGAGCCTCGACCCCAAGGTGGACTGATCCAGGAGATCTTTAGACATCATCTCTCTCCACCACATTCCACAGTCCCTCTCCTCTGCCACATGCACACATAACATGCACATATGCACACACAGGCCCACGTGGACATGCACATGTGTATGTGTCACACGTGGGCAT
Source organism: Ictidomys tridecemlineatus (assembly GCF_052094955.1). NCBI lineage: Eukaryota > Metazoa > Chordata > Mammalia > Rodentia > Sciuridae > Ictidomys > Ictidomys tridecemlineatus. The sequence goes on along the minus strand of NW_027522827.1, from coordinate 39,234 downwards.
ACACATGCATGCATGCAGCCACGTATGCACAGTGACGTTTATACATAGTACACATGTGCGTGTCACGCATGCACACACAGGCCCACGTGTGTACAGTGACGTTTATACATTGTACATATGTGTGTGTCATGCATGCACACACAGTCCCATGTGTGCACAGTGACACCTATACATAGTACACTTGTGTGTGTCGTGCGTGCTTACACAGGCTCACGTGTGCACAGTGATGTTTATACATAGTACACATGTGTGTGTCATGCATGCACACATAGGCCCACGTGTGCACAGTGAAACCTATACATAGTACAAATGTGTATGTCATGCATGCACACACAGACCCATGTGTGCACAGTGATGTTTATACATAGTACACATGTGCACGTCATGCATGCACACACAGGCCCATGTGTGCACAGTGACACCTATACATAATACACATGTGTATGTCACACATGCACACACAGGCCCACATGTGCACATAACACCTATACATAGTACACATGTGTATGTTATGCATGCACACACAGGCCCACATGTACACAGTGACATTTATACATAGTACACATGTGCATATCGTGCATGCACACACAGGCCCACGTGTGCACAGTGACGTTTATACATAGTACACGTGTGTGTGTTGTGCATGCACACACAGGCCCACTTGTGCACAGTGATGGTTATACATAGTACACATGTGTATCTCATGCATGCACACACAGGCCCATGTGTGCACAATGATGTTTATACATAGTACACATGTGTGTGTGATACGTGCACACACAGGCCCATATGTGCACAGTGACACTTATATATAGTACACATTAGTGTGTCGTGATTGCACACACAGGTGTGTTGGGCATTGGAATGCACGTATATGTGTGTCCATGTGCACACACACAGTCACATGCAGCCATGTGTGCACAGTCATGCGTATGCATATGTACGTATTGATGCACACACAGGCCCTTGTGGGCATGCACATACATGGTGTGCACACACATGCACAGCCAAAAGGCTGCATACTCCCCTTTGTTGGGACAGGTTGGGAGAAGCCGCCCAGAGCTGCCCATGAGCCCCCACACTGTGGCTCTGCAGCTGCATGTCACCTGTCTCATGGAAAATGTGTGAGCGATGACATGCTTTTACAGAAGCGGAAATGAGCCAGCTAATGTGCAAATGACCACCACAACTGCCCCTGGCCCCCAGCACACCCAGTTCTCCCACACCTGCTTCCCACCGAGAGGCCCTTGGAAGCCATTAGTGTCCGAGAGACACATGTCCACCAGAAAAGAAAGCCTTCACATGCAGGCCCTGATCTAGGCACCTCCATCTGTCAGTGTGTGTGTGTGTGTGTGTGTGTGTGTGTGTGTGTATGAGACAGAGAGACTAGAATTGAACCCAGGAGTTTTGTACTCTGAGCCACATCCCCAGCCCTTTCAATTTTTTTATTTTGAGACAGGGTCTTGCTGAGTTGCTAAGGCTGGCCTTGACCTTGGGATCCTCCTGCCTCAGCCTCCTGAGTCACTGGGATTATAGGTGTGCACCCCCATGTCTGGCTGCCATCTCATTTTATAGATGAGAAAATGGAAGGAGGTGAGGGGCTTGGCCAAAGCATATGGTCAGCCAAGCACAGGACACAGGCGTGTCTGGCCAGTACTCTGTCACTGTCTCTCCACCCTGTCTCCCTGTGGCTAGCCACTGCAGAAATACAGGGGCTTGTTTTCAGGGTGTTGGGGAGGTGCCCCTTCAACTGGTCACTTTGCTGACCTGGGCTGGGGCTTTCTCTCTGCTCACTGCCAATGCAGAGCCAGAACGGTCCTCCTCAGGAACTCTGCTGGGGAAGGTGTGTTCCTCCGTGTCCTCTGTGCTGCAGGTTGTAGGGAGGACCAGTGTCCAAGGCTGGCCAGTGTCCAAGGCTGGGGATTACACTGGGGCCCTGCTCTATCTGGCGCACACCTCGGAGGAAAACCTGGACTTCGTCCTCCCCCACCACTGGCTGCCCTGAGCAGGAATCAGCAGGCTCCTTGAGCTGCCCTGCGGCCCCCATGACCCATAGACATGGAAGTGCACACCCCCTGCTCCAAGTGTTCTCCTCTGCCAGTGGAGACCAGGAACTACGGTCCCACAGCTTTTCAGTGGCCCAGGCACAGTGCTGGACACTGGGCTGAGCCCCGAGTCCCCACGGCACCCGACAGGATGACCACACTTGAGGACATGGGGCTGAGCCAGGAGTCCCCACGGCACTCACCAGGGTGACTGCATTTGGTGCCCCTGCCCTCTCTGAAAGGCTCCCATGGTCTCCAAAGGTCACTCCACTGAGGCCCGAGGTCTGAGTGATGACCAGCTCCATTCACTCTTCCGTTTTCTGCTGCGGTTTTGTTGGGCGAGTGGGTGGCGGGCGTGGCTGGAACCTGGGCCTGACTGCCTGCCCTTCCTGCCACTGCTGTGGCCGCGCACAGACGTGGGTCTCTGTGGCTGAATAGGCTGCCTGTGGGTTTGCGCCAGGGAGCAGCTGTTGACGCAGCAGAGACACAGTGACGCTATGAATGCTGCTGAGAGGACGCTCCCTCCCGCCTGCTCTCCTCTGACTGCCCCAGAAGCACAAAGGGAGTACTGGTGTCAAGACTGATGGAGGGCAGGGGGACACACCATGGGGGCTGCACTGAGCATCTTCAGGTGCAGAAGGGCTTTCCAGGGAGAGCAAGAGGCCAGTCCTCACCCCAGAAGGCCCCGGAGCCTCTTCTGGTCCAGGGAGGATCATGTGCTCGAAGGCCTCTGGAACCAGGTCCAGGGAGAAGCAGGTGTGCTGCTGCTCAGGATGGGCAGGGGGTCAGGGCTGAGACAGGAGCCTCTCCCCACCGGATGAGCAGCCAGCCTGCACCATGGGCACCCAGCTCCACCCAGCTCCTCCCTGAGTCCTCCCCAGCTCCACCCTGAGTCCTCCCTGAGTCCTCTCCAGCTCCTCCCCAGCTCCTCCCCAGCTCCACCTAGCTCCTCCCTGAGTCCTCCCCAGCTCCACCCTGAGTCCTCCCCAGCTCCTCCCCAGCTCCTCCCCAGTTCCTCCCCAGCTCCACCCCAGCTCCTCCCTAAGTACTCCCCAGCTCCTCCCCAGCTCCTCCCTGAGTCCTCCCTAGCTCCTCCCCAACTACTACCCAGCTCCTTCCCAGCACACCCTGAGTCCTCCACAGCTCCTCCCCAGCACACCCTGAGTCTTCCCCAGCTCCTCCCAGCTCCTCCCCAGCACACCCTGAGTCCTCCCCTGCTCCTCCCCAGCTCCTCCCCAGCACACTTTGAGTCCTCCCCAGCTCCTCCCCAGCTCCTCCCCAGCACACACTGAGTCTTCCCCAGCTCCTCCCCAGCTCCTCCCCAGCACACATTGAGTCCTCCCCAGATCCTCCCCAGCTCCTCCTCAGCTCCTCCCCTGCTTTTCCCTAGCACACCCTGAGTCCTCCCCTGCTCCTCCCAGCTCCTCCCCAGCACACTTTGAGTCCTCCCCAGCTCCTCCCCAGATTCTCCCCAGCTCCTCCCCAGATCCTCCCCTGCACCTCCCCAGCTCCTCCCCAGCACACCCTGAGTCCTCCCCAGCTTCTCCCCAGCTCCTCCCCAGCTCCTCCCCAGCACACCCTGAGTCCTCTCCAGCTCCTTCCCAGCTCCTCCCCAGCTCCATTCTGCGTCCTCCCCAGCTCCTCCCCAGCTCCTCCCCAGCTCCTCCCCAGCACACCCTGAGTCCTCCCCAGCTCCTCCCCAGCTCCTCCCCAGCACACCCTGAGTCCTCCCCAGCTCCTCCCCAGATCCTCCCCTGCTCCTCCCCAGATCCTCCCCAGCACCCCCTGAGTCCTCCCCAGCTCCTCCCCAGCTCCTCCCCAGCTCCACCCTGAGTCCTCCCCAGCTCCTCCCCAGCTCCTCCCCAGCTCCATCCTGAGTCCTCCCCAGCTCTTTCCCAGCTCCTCCCCAGCTCCTCCCCAGCTCCACCCTGAGTCCTCCCCAGCTCCTCCCCAGCTCTGGTGGGATCCACATTGGGCTTCAGCTTCAGGAGCTGGGAGGGGAGCAGGCATTTCAAAGGGGACTGCATGCGTTGATGCTGCTGACCAGCCTGGGCCAGGAAGCTCCAGCCCTGCCCAGCACCAGCCTCGCCAGCCTGACCCCAGTGCAATCTGGTTCCATTCACAACGTGCGGGCCCCAGGGCACCTGGCAAGTCTCGGAAAGGGCCAGGCCACCTGCTCCTTGAGGAATCCCAGACCACGGCTGAGCGAGCTCTCAGCCAGTGAGCAGAGTGCTCTTCCTCATGCCCACTCACCCCAAAATGTTCACCCCCCGAAGGACAAAGACTCCAAAGCAGACTCTCGGCAGGGTCTGCCTCTCACAGAGTTGCCCTCTACTTTCCCTCAAGATCCTTCAAAGCACAGGACGCATGGCCCTCAGGGAGCAGGGACAGGGGACTGCCTCTTAGCAGCCGGGCACTCCTGAGGAGGCTCCTGGGGACACTCGTGCTTGCAGGTGTCAGGGCTCCTGCATGTTAACCTGCAGTTACGCAAGGGCCCTGGGAGCCAACCCTAAGGCACGGCAGGAGCCCAGAGTCCTCTGTGAGAGGCCCTAACAGGCCACGCAGCAAGCCCAGAACATCCCCAAACCAGAGCCTCCAACCAGCTGGGCAGACACGCTCTGCACACAGCCAGTTCACAGCCTTTGTAAGTGTGTGTTCCTCTTAACCGAGCCGCCAGCCCATTACTGCAAACAACAGGCACTCAGGAAGAGGCCGGCCCCTAGAAGGAAGGTCGGGGAGAGAGCAGGGGAGAGGTGCGTGTTGGGCATGGTCAGCAGACCCAGGCGGCGGTCCGATGGGGTGCTCTGCCCGCTGCAGGAGCCCTGGCCCTGGGGAGGATGGGCTGCATCCAGCACGGGAGGCTGGCCACACCAGGCTGCGGGTGTCAGAGCTTCTGGGGCCAAATGGAGCCCACACCAGCCACCAGCAGCAGGGAGCCCGTGCCTGGGCCTGACTCATCTTGCACGGTGTCCCCAAGGCCCCAAAGCATCTTCCCATGATGGGGCTCCCTGTGCCACACAGACAGACCTGGCACCCATGTGCCTCTGTGTCCATGTCATCGAAGGCATCACAGCCTCAACAGGTCCTCTCTACGCACTGCTTTCCGTTGTCCGGCAGGTGCCCTCTGCCCATCCCTGACCGAGGGTCATCTACCGCAGGCCACCGGTCAGCCCACTCGGCGAGTTCAGATCTGTGTGCAGACACTGCCCCTTTGGGGGTGGACACAGAGCGCTGCAGCCACAGCCAGAGGTCACTCTGTGCTCACATTGAGGTTGCATCCTGGACATAGGACACGTGAGAATTGAAGAGCGTCCCGAAATGAACAGCCCTCACCAGAGACGGAGCAGAGCCACCTCCCCAGCAGAGCCACCTCCCCCGGGACCCTGCAAGCCGCAGCCTGTGAGGAAGCCCCTGGCCACAGCGCTGGGCCAGAGGAAGGCCACTGAGCGACAGACTCCGTGACTCCCTGCGGGGCCTGCTCCAGCACCATGGGCTGTGGATGCCGGAAGCCCCACCCAGCAGGCCCACCTTCTCCGAGATTCCAGGCCCTCAGCTCAGCATCAGAGCTGGGGCCAGCCCGGGCTTCCCTCTGCCCACGCCTGTCGCCCAGTTTCCCTCTGGGTCCCGTCTTCCTTCCCCACCCCCAGATCCTGCCTCCACCGCTAGTTCTCTCACCCTCCCCGACTGCCCCCCATCCTCGGCAGCCGGGCCCAGCCGGGTTCCCCGTGGTCTGCTGAAGCCGCCTCCTGACTCTGCCCCTGCCCCTGCCCCTGTCCCACGCCCTCAGCCACAGCCCCTCCTCAGAGGCTGGTCTGATGTCACTTCCACCCCCAGGCTTCCCCTCCTGTAGGTGTGCTGGCCTCTCTGAACCTCAGCCCTCTGCCCGCTCCATGAAACAAAGACCAGCTCCATGAGAGAGGGAGACCAGCTCCCTGAGAAATACCAGCTCCATGAAAGAGAGACCGGTTCAATGAGAGAGACCAGCTCCATGAGAGAGAGACCAGCTCCATGAATGAGAGACCATCTCCATGAGGGAGACAAGCTCCTCGAGAGATACCAGGTCCATGAGAGATACCAGCTTCCTGAGAGAGAGAGAGACCAGCTCCATGAGAGAAACCAGCTCTATGTGAGAGACCAGTTCCCTGAGAAAGAGATCAGCTCCATGGAGAAACCAGTTCCATGAGAGAGAGACCAGTTCCACGAGAGATACCAGCTTTATGAGGAAGAGCAGCTCAATGAAATAGAGAGACCAGCTTTATGAGGGAGACCAGCTTCATGAGAGACAGAGATAAGCTCCAAGAGAGAGAGACACCATCTCCAAGAGAGAAACCAGCTCCCTGATAGAGAGAGAAATGAGCTACATGCGAGAGACTTTCTCCATGAGAGAGAGAGACCAGCTCGATAGAAGAGAGGAGCTGCATGAGATATAGAGACCAGATCTCTGAGAGAGAGAGACCAGCTAAATGTGAAAGAGAGACCAGCTAGATGAGAGAAGGAAACCAGCACCTGGGAAGATACCATGTTCTTGAGAGAGAGACCAGCTCCATGAGACAGAGCAGCTCCATGAGAGATAGAGACCATCTTCATGGGACAGATTAGCTCCATGAGAGACACAATAGCACCATGAGAGAGAGACCAGCTCCATGAGAGGGACCATCTCCCTGAGAGAGAGATACAAGCTCCATGAGAGAGAGGGACCAGCACCATGAGAGAGACCAGCTTCTTGATAGAGAGTGACCAGCTTTATGAAAGAGACCAGCTCCTTGATAGAGAGAGACCAGCTCCATGACAGAGACCAGCTCCATGAGAGAGAGATATAGGCTCCATGAGACAGAGGGACCAGCTCCATGAGAGAGAAACAAGCTCAATGACAGAAAGACAAGCATAATGAGAGAGAGAGACCAGCTCCATGAGAGAGAGATCAGCTCCATGAGAGAGAGAAACCACCCTCATGTGAGAGACCAGATCCCTGACAGAGATAATAGCTTCATGATAGAGACCAGCTTCCAGAGAAAGAGAGACCAGCTCCATGAGAGAGACCAGTTCACTGAGAGTAAGACCAGGTCCAAGAGAGAGAGAGATTAGAACCATGAGAGAGACCATCTCCCTGAGAGAGAGACCAGCTCCATGAGAGAGACCAGCTCCCTGAGAGCGAGAGACCAGCTACATGAGAGTGACCAGCTCCATGAGAGAGAGACCAGATCCATGAGAGAGAGAGACCAGCTCCATGAGAGAGAGAGAAGAGATCCATGAGAGAGAGAGACCAGTTCCATGAGAGAGACCAGGTCCATGAGAGTGAGAACAGCTCCATGAAAGAGAGACCATCTCCATGAGAGAGACAAGCTCCACGAGAGAGACCAGTTCCTTGAAAAAGAGATCAGCTCCATGGGAGAAACGAGCTCCATTAGAGAGAGACCAGCTCTATGAGAGAGACCAGCTTTATGAGAAAGAACAGCTCCATGAAAGAGAGAGACCAGCTCCATGAGGGAGACCAGCTTTATGAGAGACAGAAATCAGCTCCATGAGAGTGAGACACCAGCTGCATGAGAGAGACCAGCTCCCTGAGAGAGAGAAACTAGCTCCATTAGAGAGACCTTCTCCATGAGAGAGAGACAGATCGATAGAAGAGACCACTGCATGAGATAGAGAGACAAGAACCATGAGAGAGAGACCAGCTCCATGAGAGAGAGACCAGGTCCATGAGAGAGGGAGACCAGCTCCTGGAGAGATACCAGTTCTGTGAGAGAGAGGCCAGCTCTATGAGGGAGAAAAGACCAGCTCCATTAAGAGTCCAGATCCATGAGAGACAGATGAGCTTTCTCAGAGAGAGAGACCAGCTCCCTGAGAGAGACCATGTCAATGAGAGAAACGAGCTCCATGAGAGATACCAGTTCCATGAGAGAGAGACCAGCTCCATGAGAGTGAGAGACCAGCCCCATTGAAGAGACCAGCTCCATGAGAGCGAGAGACCAGCTCCATGGGAAAGATACCAGCTCCATGAGAGAGAGACCAGCTCAATGAGAGAGACCAGATACCTGAAAGAGAGACAACCTTCATGAGAGAGACCAGGTTCCGGAGAGAGTGAGACCAGCTCCATGAGTGAGAACAACTCAAAGATAGAAAGAGCACCTCCAAGAAAGAGAGAGAGACCAGCTCCATGAGAGAGAGAGACCAACTACAAGAGAGAGATAAAATAACTACTTGAGAGAGAGATACCAACAACATGAGAGAGAAAGACCAGCTCTATTAGAGAAATAGAGTCAAGTTCCTGAGAGAGAGACCAGCTCCATGAGAGAGACCAGTTCCATGAGAGAGAGACCAGCTCCATGAGAGAGACCAGCTTCGTGAGAGAAGTTTCCAGCTCCATGAGAGAGACCAGCTCCATGAGAGAGAGACCAGCTCCATGAGCGAAAGAGAACAAATACATGAGAGAGTGACCAGCTTCACGAGAAAAATAAAGTCCAGCCCTTTGAGAGAAAGACAAGCTCCATGAGAGAGACCAGCTCCATGAGAGAGAAACCAGGTCCATGAAAAAGACAAGCTCTGAACAAAGAGTCCAGCTCCAATGGAAAGACCAGCTTCATTAGAGAGAGACCAGATCCATGAGAAAGACAAATTCCATGAGAGAGACAAGCTTCATTAAAGAGAGCAGCGCCATGAGAGACAGACCAGATCCCTGACAGAGAGAGACAAGTTCCATGAGATAAAGACCAGCTCTATGAGAGAGACCAGCTTTCTAAGAAAAAGTCCAGCTATATGAGAAAGACCGGCTCCATGAGAGAGAGACCAGTTCCATGAGAGAGAGACCAGCTACATGAGAGAGACCAGCTTTCTGAGAAAAAGAGTCCAGCTCCATGAGAGAGACAGGCTCCATGAGAGAGAGACCAGCTCCATGAGAGGAGACCAGCTGCATGAAAGAGAGCAGCGCCATGAGAAACAGACCAGCTCCCTGAGAGAGAGAGACCAGCTACATGAGAGTGACCAGCTCAATGAGAGATAGACCAGATCCATGAGAGTGAGAGAACAACTCCATGAGAGAGAGAGTCGAGCTCCATGAGATAGAGACCAGCTCCATGAGACAGAAACCAGCTCCATTAAACACAGAGACCAGCTCCTAGGAGAGACCAGATCCATGAGAGGGAGACCAGCTCTATGAGAGAGAGCAGCTCCATGAAAGAGAAAGACCAGCTCAATGAGAAAGACCAGCTCCATAAGAGAGAGACCACCTGAATGAGAGAGACCAGTCCATGAGAGAGAGTGGGCTGCTCCATGAGTGGTACCAGCTCCATGAGAGGGACAAGATTCATGAGAGAGAGACCACCTCCATGAGAGAGAGAGATGCCCCAAGAGAGAGACAAGCTCCACGAGAGATACCATCTCTATGAGAGAGACCAGCTCCTTGTGATAGAGAGACCAGCTCCATGTGAAAGAACAGGTCCATTAGAGAGACCAGCTCCTGAGAGAGAGAGATAGCTCCATGGGAGAGACCACCTCCATAAAAGAGAGACCAGCTCCATGAGAGAAACCAGCTTTATGAGAAAGAACAGCTCCATGAGAGAGAGAGACCAGCTCCATGATGGAGATCAGCTCCCTGAGAAAGAGATCAGCTCCATGGAGGAAACGAGCTCCATTAGAGAGAGACCAGCTCTATGAGAGAGACCAGCTTTATGAGAAAGATCAGCTCTATGAAAGAGAGAGACCAGCTTTATGAGGGAGAGGAGCTTTATGAGAGACAGAAATCAGCTCCATGAGAGTGAGACACCAGCTGCATGGGAGAGACCAGCTCCATGAGAGAGAGACCAGCTCCATGAGAGAAAGAGAACAAATACATGAGAGAGTGAATAGCTTCACGAGAAAATTAAAGTCTAGCTCTTTGAGAGAGAGACAAGCTCCAAGAAAGAGACCAGCTCCATGTGAGAGAAACCAGGTCCATGAGAAAGACCACCTCTGAACAAAGAGTCCAGCTCCAAGAGAAAGACCAGCTTCATGAGAGAGAGACCAGCTCCATGAGAGAGACCAGCTTTCTGAGAAAAAGAGTCCAGCTCCATGAGAGAGACCGGCTCCATGAGAGAGAGACCAGCTCCATGAAAGGAGACCAGCTCCATGAAAGAGAGTAGCGCCATGATAAACAGACCAGCTCCATGAGAGAGAGACAAGCGCTATGAGAGAGAGACCAGCTCCATGTGAGAGACTAGATTTCTGAAACAGAGACCAGCTCCATGAGAGTGACCAGCTCCATGAGAGAGAGACCAGGTCCATGAGGGAGACCAGCTCCATGAGAGAGAGACCAGGTCCATGAGGGAGACCAGCTCTGAACAAAGAGTCCAGCTCCATGAGAAAGACCAGCTTCATGAGAGAGAGACCAGCTCCATGAGAGAGACCAATTCCATGTGAGAGAGAGACAAGCTTCATGAAAGAGAGCAGCGCCATGAGAGACAGAACAGCTCCTGACAGAGAGAGACCAGTTCCATGAGAGAGAGACCAGCTCTATGAGAGAGACCAGCTTTCTGAGAAAAAGAGTCCAGCTCCATGAGAGAGACTGGCTCCATGAGAGAGACCAGCTTCGTGAGATAACATTTCCAGCTCCATGAGAGAGCCCAGCTCCATGAGGGAGAGACCAGCTCCATGAGACAAAGAGAACAAATACATGAGAGAGTGACCAGCTTCACGAGAAAAATAAAGTCCAGCTCTTTGAGAGAGAGACAAGTTCCATGAGAGAGACCAGCTCCATGAGAGAGAAACCAGGTCAATGAGGGAGACCAGCTCTGAACAAAGAGTTCAGCTCCATGAGAAAGACCAGATTCATGAAAGAGAGACCAGCTCCATGAGAGAAACCAATTCCATGAGAGAGAGAGACAAGCTTCATGAAAGAGAGCAGCGCCATGAGAGACAGACCAGCTCCCTGACAGAGAGAGACCAGTTTCATGAGAGAGAGACCAGCTCCATGAGAGAGACCAGCTTCGTGAGAGAAAGTTTCCAGCTCCATGAGGAAGACCGGCTCCATGAGAGAGAGACCAGCTCCATGAGATGAGACCACCTCCATGAAGAGAGCACAGCCATGAGAAAGAGACCAGCTCCCTCAGAGAGAGAGACCAGCTCCATGAGAGAGAGACCAGCTCCATGTGAGAGACTAGATCCCTGAAACAGAGACCAGCTCCATGAGAGAGACATGGTCCCTGAGAGAGAGCAACCAGCTCTATGAGAAGGAACAGCTCCATGAGATAGAGACCAGCTCTATGAGATTGAGACAAGCTCCATTAGAGAGAGAGAACAGCTCCATGAGAGAGAGACAAGCTCCATGAGAGAGAGAGAAGCTCCATGAGAGACACCAGCTTCTAAAGAGAAAGAGACAAGCTTTATTAGAGACATTACCTCAATGAGAGAGAGCCCAGCTCCATGAGAGAGGGAGAGACCAGCTCAATGAGAGAGACCAGCACCATGAGAAAGAAAGACAAGCTCTGTTGAAGAGACCAGCTCCATGAGAGACAGACCAGCACCCTGAAAGGGAGAGAGCAGCTCGATGAGGGAGAGACCAGCTCCATGAGAGAGACCAGCTCCCTGAGAGAAAGACCAGCTTTATGAGAAAGACAAGCTTCCAGAAAGAGAGAGGCAAGCTCCATTAGATATATTAGCTCAATGAGAAAGAGACCAGCTCCATGAGAGTAGGAGACCAGCTCCATGAGGGAGAGCAGCTCCATGAGAGAGACAGACCACCTCTATGGGAGAGAGCAGCGCCATGAGAGATAGACCAGCTCCATGAGAGAGACCAGCTTCCTGAGAGAGAGAGAGAAGCTAGATGATAGTGACCAGCTCCATGAGAGATAGACCAGATCCATGAGAGTGAGAGAACAACTCCATGAGAGAGAGAGACAAGCTTTATGAGAGAGAGACCAGCTCCATGAGACAGAAACCAGCTCCATTAAACAGAGAGAACAGCTCTCTAGGAGAGACCAGATCCATGAGAGGGAGACCAGTTCCATGAGAGAGAGCAGCTCCATGAAAGAGAGAGACCAGCTCAATGAGAAAGACCAGCTCCATAAGAGAGAGACCACCTGAATGAGAGAGACCAGCTCCATGAGAGAGAGTGAGCTGCTCCATGAGTGGTACCAGCTCCATGAGAGGGACAAGATCCATGAGAGAGAGACCACCTCCATGAGAGAGAGAGATGCCCCAAGAGAGAGACAAGCTCCACAAGAGATACCATCTCCATGAGAGAGACCGACTCCTTGAGATAGAGAGACCAGCTCCACGAGAGAGACCAGGTCCATTAGAGAGACCAGCTCACTGAGAGAGAGATAGCTCCATGGGAGAGACCACCTCCATGAAAGAGAGACCAGTTCCATGAGAGAGACCAGCTTTATGAGAAAGAACAGCTCCATGAAAGAGAGAGACCAGCTCCATGATGGAGACCCGCTCCTTGAGAAAGAGATCAGCTCCATGGAAGAAAAGAGCTCCATTAGAGAGAGACCAGCTCTATGAGAGAGACCAGCTTTATGAGAAAGATCAGCTCCATGAAAGAGAGAGACCAGCTTTATGAGGGAGATCAGCTTTATGAGAGACAGAAATCAGCTCCATGAGAGTGAGACACCAGTGGCATGGGAGAGTCCAGCTCCCAGAGAGAGAGAAACTAGCTCCATGAGAGAGACCTTCTCCATGAGAGAGAGAGACCAGCTCAATAGAAGAGACCAGCTGCATGAGATAGAGAGACAAGACCCATGAAAGAGGGACCAGCTCCATGAGAGTGAGACCAGCTCCATGAGAGAAGGAGACCAGCTCTGGAGAGGTACCAGTTCTGTGAGAGAGAGAGCAGCTCTATGAGGGAGAAAGACCAGCTCCATAAAGAGTCCAGCTCTATTCTGCTACCTTTCCTATCCCTTTTTCCCCCCCCACCCCCTTGCCCCTCATAACCTCTTATAATTTTGTGTATCACTGAAGGTCTCCTACCATTTCCATATGTTTTCCCTTCTCTCTTCCTTTCTCTCCCCCCATTCGTCTTAGTTTACTGTTAGTCTTTTCCTCATGCTCTTCCTTCCTGTTCTATTCTTAGTGGCTCTCTTTATATCAAAGAAGACATTTGACATTTGTTTTTTAGGGCTTGGCTAGCTTCACTTAGCATAATCTGCTCTAATGCCATCCATTTCCCTGCAAATTCTATGATTTTGTCGTTTCTTAGTGCTGCATAATACTCCATTGTGTATAGCTGCCACAATTTTTTTATCCACTCATCTATTGAAGGGCATCTAGGTTGGTTCCACAGTCTAGCTATTGTGAATTGTGCTGCTATAATCATTGATGTGGCCGTATCCGTATAGTGTGCTCTTTTAAGGTCCTCAGGGAATAGTCCAAGAAGGGCAATAGCTGGGTCAAATGGTGGATCCATTCCCAGCTTTCCCAGGAATCTCCATACTGCTTTCCAAATTGGCCTCACCATTTTGCAGTCCCACCAGCAGTGAACAAGTGTGCCCTTTTCCCCACATCCTCGCCAACACTTATTGTTGTTTGACTTCATAATGGCTGCCAATCTTACAGGAGTGAAATGGTATCTTAGGGTGGTTTTGATTTGCATTTCTCTGATTGCTAGAGATGGTGAGCATTTTCTCATGTGCTTGTGGATTGATTGTATGTCCTCCTCTGAGAAGTGTCTGTTCAAGTCCTTGGCCCATTTGTTGATTGGATTATTTGTTATCTTATTGTTTAATTTTTTGAGTTCTTTGTACATTCTGGATATTAGGGCTCTATCTGAGGTGTGAGGGGTAAAAATTTGTTCCCAGGATGTAGGCTCTCTATTTACCTCTTTTACTGTTTCTCTTGCTGAGAAAAAACTTTTTAGTTTAAGTAGGTCCCATTTATTTATTCTTGTCATTAACTCTTGGGCTACGGGCGTTCTATTAAGGAATTTGGAGCCCGACCCCACAATATGTAGATCGTAGCCAACTTTTTCTTCTATCAGACGCAGTGTCTCTGTTTTTATATCTAGCTCCTTGATCCATTTTGAGTTAACTTTTGTGGCTGGCGAGAGAAAGGGATTCAATTTCATTTTGTTGCATATGGATTTCCAATTTTCCCAGCACCATTTGTTGAAGATGCTATCCTTCCTCCATTGCATGTTTTTAGCCCCTTTATCAAATATAAGATAGTTGTAACTTTGTGGATTAGTCTCTGTGTCCTCTATTCTGTACCATTGGTCCACCTGCCTGTTTTGGTACCAGTACCATGCTGTTTTTGTTACTATTGCTTTGTAGTACAGTTTGAGCTCTGGTATCGCTATACCTCCAGATTCACACTTCCTGCTTAGAATTGCTTTTGCTATTCTGGGTCTTTTGTTTTTCCATATGAATTTCATGATTGCTTTATCTATTTCTACAAGAAATGTCTTTGGGATTCTGATTGGCATCGCATTAAACCTGTAGAGAACTTTGGGTAATATCGCCATTTTGATGATGTTAGTTCTGCCTATCCATGAACAGGGTACATTTTTCCATCTTCTGAGATCTTCTTCTATCTCTCTCTTTAAGGTTCTGTAGTTTTCATTGTATAAATCTTTCACCTCTTTTGTTAGGTTGATTCCCAAGTATCTTATTTTCTTTGAGGATATTGTGAATGGAGTGGTTTTCCTTATTTCCATTTCAGAGGTTTTGTTGCTGATATACAGGAATGCCTTTAATTTGTGCGTGTTGATTTTTTATCCTGCCACTTTGCTGAATTCATTTATTAACTCTAGCAGCTTCTTTGTAGATCCTTTTGGGTCTGTTAAGTAAATTATCATGTCATCTGCAAATAGCGATAATTTAATTTCTTCTTTTCCTATTTTTATGCCTTTAATTTCTTTTGTCTGTCTAATTGCTCTGGCTAGTACTTCGACAACTAAATTGAATAGAAGTGGTGATAGAGGACATCCCTGTCTTGTTCCAGATTTTAGAGGGAATGCCTTCAGTTTTTCTCCGTTTAGGATGATGCTAGCCTGTGGTTTAGCATATATAGCTTTTACAATGTTGAGGTAAGTTCCTGATATCCCTAGTTTTTCTAATGTTTTGAACATAAAGGGATGTTGTATTTTGTCAAATGCTTTTTCTGCATCTATCGAGATGATCATATGGTTCTTGTCTTTAAGCCTATTGATGTGGTGAATAGCATGTATTGATTTCCGTATATTGAACCAGCCTTGCATCCCAGGGATGAATCCTACTTGATCATGGTGCACAAGTTTTCTGATATGTTTTTGTATTCGATTCGCCAGAATTTTATTGAGAATTTTTGCATCCAAGTTCATTAGAGATATTGGTCTGTAGTTTTCTTTCTTTGAAGTGTCTTTGTCTGGTTTTGGGATCAGGGTGATGTTGGCCTCATAGAATGAATTTGGAAGAGCTCCTTCTTTTTCTATTTCTTGAAATAGTTTGAAAAGTATTGGTATTAGTTCTTCTTTGAAGGTTTTGTAGAACTCCGCTGTATACCCATCAGGTCCAGGGCTTTTCTTGGTTGGTAGTCTTTTGATGGCTTCTTCTATTTCTTCCTTTGTTATTGGTCTGTTTAAATTGTGTGTGTCTTCCTGTCTCAATCTGGGCAAATCATATGCCTTAAGAAATTTATCGATATCCTCGCTATCTTCTATTTTATTAGAATATAGGGTTTCAAAATACTTTCTAATTATCTTCTGTATTTCTGTAGTGTCGGTTGTGATATTGCCTTTTTCATCCTGTATATTAGTAATTTGAGTTCTCTCTCTTCTTCTTTTTGTTAGCATAGCTAAGGGCTTGTCTATCTTATTTATTTTTTCAAAGAACCAACTTTTAGTTTTATCAATTTTTTCAATGTTTTTTTTTGTTTCAATTTCGTTTATTTCTGCTCTAATTTTAATTATTTCTTGTCTTCTACTACAATTGCTGTTGTTTTGTTCTTCCTTTTCTAGGTTTTTGAGGTGTAGTGTGAGTTCATTTATTTGTTGGTTTTTTCTTTTTTTGATGAAAAAACTCCAGGATATGAATTTCCCTCTTAAAACTGCTTTCATTGTGTCCCATAGATTCCGGTATGTTGTGTCTGTATTATCATTTGACTCTAAGAATTTTTTTATCTCTTCCTTTATGTCTTCTGTAACCCATTGATCATTCAATAACATATTGTTCATTTTCCATGTGGTGTAGGATTTCTCCTTCCTTTTTTTATCATTGATTTCCAATTTCATTCCATTATGGTCAGATATGGTGCATGGTATTATCTCCACACTTTTATATTTACTAAGATTTGCCTTATGGAATAATATATGGTCTATTTTTGAGTAGGATCCATGTGCTGCTGAGAAGAACGTGTATCCACTTGATGATGGTTGGTATATTCTATATATGTCAGTTAGGTCTAGGTTATTGATTGTGCTGTTGAGTTCTATAGTTTCTTTATTCAGTTTTTGTCTAGAGGATCTGTCTAATGGCGAGAGCGGTGTGTTGAAGTCACCCGTAATTATTGTGTTATGGTCTATTTGACTCTTGAACTTGAGGAGCGTTTGTTTTATGTAGATTACAGCTCCATTGTTTGGTGCATACAAATTGATAATTGTTATGTCTTGTTGGTGGATGGTCCCTTTTAACAGTATATAGTGTCCTTCTTTATCCTTCTTAATTAATTTAGGTTTGAAATTGATTTTATTTGATATGAGTATGGCCACTCCTGCTTGCTTCCGAGGGCCATGTGAGTGGTATGATTTTTCCCAACCTTTTACCTTCAGCCTGTGTATGTCTTTTCCTATCATATGAGTCTCCTGAAGGCAGCATATTGTTGGATTTGTTTTTTTTGATCCAGGTTGCTAGCCTATGTCTCCTGATTGGTGAGTTTAGGCCATTAACATTTAAAGTCACAATTGAGATATGATTTGTACTTCCATTCATGCTTCTTTATTTATTTATTTTAGTTTGGCTAGTTTTACTTTTTTTGGTTATTTTCCTCCTCCTTTACTGAGATACCTCTTGTTGTTAGTTTTGGGCACTATTTTTCAATTCCTCTTCTTGTAGTATACAAGAATACAACAGTCACTAATATGCCATTATGTAAAAATGTGAGTATGTAACAGAAGTGAGTCTGTATTATGTATTTGGGGAGTTCAAAACCCAATTGAGTCGAATGTATGAAAGATGATATGTCTTGAGCTCTGTAATGTTTTGAACAATCAATAAAAAAAAAATAAAAAATAAATAAAAATAATCAGTCTCGTGAAATTTAACATATATCTAATACTCTCCATATTTTTTAGGTACATTGTATTTTCCAGACAACAACTTAATCTTTTAATTACATTTATAAAGATCTACTTTGTACCACCTATTGTGTACCAAGTACTATGCTGAACACATCCTAAACTTCTAGACAGCAAGTATGTAAATATAGTTAATTTACATGCAAAAAAAAAGAGTCCAGCTCTATGAGAGACAGACGAGATTTCTCAGAGAGAGAGACCAGCTCCCTGAGAGAGACCATGTCCATGAGAGAAACTAGCTCCATGAGAGAGACCAGCTTCATGATAGAGAGAGACGAGCTCCATGAGAGTGAGAGACCAGCCCTATTGGAGAGACCAGCTCCATGAGAGCAAGAGACCAGCTCAATGGGAAAGATACCACCTCCATGAGAGAGAGACCAGCTCAATGAAAGCGACCAGGTACCTAAAAGAGAGACAACCTTCATGAGAGCGACCAGGTTCCAGAGAGAGTGAGACCAGCTCCATGAGTGAGAACAAGTCAAAGAGAGAAAGAGCAGCTCCAAGAGAGAGAGAGAGACAAGCTCCATGAGAGAGAGAGACCAACTACAAGAGAGAGATAAAACAACTACTTGAGAGAGAGAGACCAACAACATGAGAGAGAAAGACCACCTCTATTAGAGAAATAGAGTCACGTTCCTGAGAGAGAGACCAGCTCCATGAGAGAGACCAGTTCCATGAGAGAGAGACCAGCTCCATGAGAGAGACCAGCTTCGTGAGAGAAAGTTTCCAGCTCCATGAGAGAGACCAGCTCCATGAGAGAGAGACCAGCTCCATGAGAGAAAGGGAACAAATACAAGAGAGAGTGACCAGCTTCACAATAAAAATAAAGACCAGCTCTTTGAGAGAGAGACAAGCTCCATGAGAGAGAACAGCTTTAGAGAGAGAAACCAGGTCCAGAGGGAGACCAGCTCTGAACAAAGAGTCAAGCTCCATGAGAAAGACCATCTTCATGAGAGAGAGACCAGCTCCATTAGAGAGACCAATTCCATGAGAGAGAGAGACAAGTTTCATGAAAGAGAGTAGCGCCATGAGAGACAGAACAGCTCCCTGACAGAGAGAGACCAGTTCCATGAGAGAGAGACCAGCTCCATGAGAGAGACCAGCTTTCTGAGAAAAAGAGTATAGCTCCATGAGAGAGACCAGCTTCATGAGAGAGAGACCAGCTCCATGAGAGGATACCAGCTTTATGAGAAAGAACAGCTCCATGAAAAAGAGAGACCAGCTCCATGAGGGAGACCAGCTCCCTGAGAGAGAGATCAGCTCCATTGGAGAAACTAGCTCCATTAGAGAGAGACCAGCTCTATGAGAGAGACCAGCTTTATGGGAAAGATCAGCTCCATGACAGAGAGAGACCAGCTCCATGAGGAAAACCAGCTTTATGAGAGACAGAAATCAGCTCCATGAGAGTGAGACACCAGCTGCATGAGAGAGACCAGCTCTATGAGAGAGAGAAACTAGCTCCATGAGAGAGATCTTCTCCATGAGAGAGAGAGAGATATAGGCTCCATGAGAGAGAGGGACCAGCTCCATGAGAGAGAAACAAGCTCAATGACAGAAAGACAAGCATAATGAGAGAGAGAGACCAGCTCCATGAGAGAGAGATCAGCTCCATGAGAGAGAGAGACCACTCTCATGTGAGAGACCAGATCCCTGACAGAGATAATAGCTTCATGATAGAGACCAGCTTCCGGAGAAAGAGAGACCAGCTCCATGAGAGAGACCAGTTCAATGAGAGTAAGACCAGGTCCAAGAGAGAGAGATCAGATCCATGAGAGAGACCATCTCCCTGAGAGAGAAACCAGCTCCATGAGAGAGAGACAAGCTCCCTGAGAGCGAGAGACCAGCTCCATGAGAGAGACCAGCTCCATGAGAGAGAGACCAGGTCCATGAGGGAGAAACCAGGTTCATGACGGAGACCAGCTCTGAACAAAGAGTCCAGTTTCATGAGAAAGACCAGATTCATGAGACAGAGACCAGCTCCATTAGAGAAACCAATTCCATGAGAGAGACAGACAAGCTTCATGAAAGAGAGCAGCGCCATGAGAGACAGACCAGCTCCCTGACAGAGAGAGACCAGTTCCATGAGAGCGAGACCAGCTCCATGAGAGAGACCAGCTTTCTGAGAAAAAGAGTCCAGTTCCATGAGAGAGAACGGCTCCATGAGTGAGAGGCCACCTCCATGAGAGAGACCAATTCCATGAAAGAGAGCAGCGCCATGAGAAACAGACCAGCTCCCTCAGAGAGAGAGACCAGCTCCATGAGAGAGAGACAAGCTCTATGAGAGAGAGACCAGCTCCATGTGAGAGACTAGATCCCTGAAACAGAGACCAGTTCCTGAGAGAGACATGGTCCCTGAGAGAGAGCAACCAGCTCCATGAGAATGAACAGCTCCATGAGAGAGAGAACAGCTCTATGAGATTGAGAGACAAGCTCCATTAGAGAGAGAGAACAGCTCCATGAGAGAGAGACAAGCTCCATGAGACAGAGAGAAGCTCCATGAGAGACACCAGCTTCTAAAGAGAAAGAGAACAGCTTTATTAGAGACATTTCCTCAAAGAGATAGAGACCAGCCCCATGAGAGAGACAGACAAGCTCTGTTGAAGAGATCAGCTCCATGAGAGACAGACCAGCACCCTGAGAGGGAGAGAGCAGCTCGATGAGGGAGAGACCAGCTCCATGAGAGAGACCAGCTCCCTGAGAGAGATACCAGCTCCATGAGAAAGACCAGCTTCCAGAAAGAGAGAGGCAAGCTCCATTAGATATTTTAGCTCAATGAGAGAGAGACCAGCTCCATGAGAGAGAGAGACTAGCTCTATGGGAGAGAACAGCGCCATGAGAGATAGACCAGCTCCATGAGAGAGACCAGCTTCCTGAGAGAGAGAGACCAGCTACATGAGAGTGACCATCTCCATGAGAGATAGACCAGATCCATGAGAGTGAGAGAACAACTCCATGAGAGAGAGAGACGAGCTCCATGAGAGAGAGACCAGCTCCATGAGACAGAAACCAGCTCCATTAAACAGAGAGACCTGCTCCCTAGGAGAGACCAGATCCATGAGAGGGAGACCAGCTCCATGAGAGAGAGCAGCTCCATGAAAGAGAGAGACCAGCTCAATGAGAAAGACCAGCTCCATAAGAGAGAGACCACCTGAATGAGAGAGACCAGCTCCATGAGAGAAAGTGAGCTGCTCCATGAGTGGTACCAGCTCCATGAGAGGGACCAGATCCCTGAGAGAGAGACCACCTCCATGAGAGAGAGAGATGGCCCAAGTGAGAGACAAGCTTCACTAGAGATACCATTTCCATGAGAGAGACCCGCACCTTGAGATAGAGAGACCAGCTCCACGAGAGAGACCAGCTCCATTAGAGAGACAAGCTCCCTGAGAGAGAGATAGCTCCATGGGAGAGACCAGCTCCATGAAAGAGAGACCAGCTCTATGAGAAAGACCAGGTTTATGAGAAAGAACAGCTCCATGAAAGAGAGACACCAGCTCCATGAGAGAGACCAGCTCTATGAGAGAGACAGCAGCCCCATGAGAGAGACCAGCTTCCTGAAAGAGAGAGACCAGCTTCATGAGAGAGACCAGCTCCATGACCGAAAGAGAACAAATATATGAGAGAGTGACCAGCTTCACGATAAAAATAACGTCCAGCTCTTTGAGAGAGAGACAAGCTCCATGAAAGGGACCAGCTCCATGAGAGAGGGAGACCAGCTCCCTGAGAAATACCAGCTCCATGAAAGAGAGACCGGTTCAATGAGAGAGACCAGGTCCATGAGAGAGAGACCAGCTCCATGAATGAGAGAACAGCTCTATGAGAGAGACAATCTCCTCGAGAGATACAACATCCATGAGAGAGACCAGCTTCCTGAGAGAAAGAGACCAGCTCAATGAGAGAAACCAGCTCCATGAGAGAGACCAGTTCTCTGAGAAGGAGATCAGCTCCATGGAGAAACCAGTTCCATGAGAGAGAGACCAGCTCCACGAGAGATACCAGCTTTATGAGAAAGAGCAGCTCAATGAAAGAGAGAGACCAGCTTTATGAGGGAGACCAGCTTCATGAGAGACAGAGATCAGCTCCAAGAGAGAGAGACACCATCTCCATGAGAGAAACCAGCTCGCTGAGAGAGAGAGAAACTAGCTCCATGAGAGAGAACTTCTCCACGAGAGAGAGAGAGACCAGCTCGATAGAAGAGACCAGCTGCATGAGATAGAGAGACAAGATCCATGAGAGAGAGACCAGCTCAATGAGAGAGTGACCAGGTCCATGAGAGAGGGAGACCAGCTCCTGGAGAGATACGAGTTCTGTGAGAGAGAGACCAGCTATATGAGGGAGATAGACCAGCTCCATTAAGAGTCCAGCTTCATGAGAGACAGATGAGCTTTCTCAGAGAGAGAGACCAGCTCCCTGAGAGAGACCATGTCCATGAGAGAAACTAGCTCCATGAGAAAGACCAACTCCATGAGAGAAAGAGACCAGCTCCATGAGAGTGAGAGACCAGCCCCATTGGAGAGACCAGCTCCATGAGATTTAGAGACCAGCTCCATGGGAATGATACCAGCTCCATGAGAGAGAGACCAGCTTAATGAGAGAGACCAAATACCTGAAAGAGAGACAAACTTCATGAGAGAGAACAGGTTCCAGAGAGAGTGAGACCAGCTCCATGAGTGAGAACAAGTCAAAGAGAGAAAGAGCAGCTCCAAGAGAGAGAGAAAGAGAACAGCTCCATGAGAGAGAGAGACCAACTACAAGAGAGAGATAAAACAACTACTTGAGAGAGAGATACCAACAACATGAGAGAGAAAGACCAGCTCTCTAAGAGAAATAGAGTCAAGTTCCTGAGAGAGAGACCAGCTCCATGAGGGAAACCAGTTCCATGAGAGAGAGACCAGCTCCATGAGAGAGACCAGCTTCGTGAGAGAAAGTTTCCAGCTCCATGAGAGAGAGACCAGCTCCATGAGAGAAAGAGAACAAATACATGAGAGAGTGACCAGCTTCATGAGAAAAATAAAGTCCAGCTTTTTGAGAGAGAGACAAGCTCCATGAGAGAGACCAGCTCCATGAGAGAGAAACCAGGTCCATTAGGGAGACCAGCTCTGAACAAAGAGTCCAGCTTCATAAGAAAGACCAGCTTCATGAGAGAGGTACAAGCTCCATGAGAGAGACCAATTCCATGAGAGAGAGAGACAAGCTTCATGAAAGAGAGCAGCGCCATGAGAGACAGACCAGCTCCCTGACAGAGAGAGACCAGTTCCATGAGAGAGAGACTAGCTCCATGAGAGAGACCAGCTTTCTGAGAAAAAGAGTCCAACTCCATGAGAGAGACTGGCTCCATGAGAGAGAGACCAGCTCCATGAGAGGAGACCAGCACCATGAAAGAGAGCAGCGAAATGAGAAACAGACAAGCTCCCTGAGAGAGAGACACCAGCTCCATGAGAGAGAGACAAGCTCTATGAGAGAGAGACCAGCTCCATGAGAGAGGGAGAGACCAGCTCAATGAAAGAGACCAGCCCCATGAGAGAGACAGACAAACTCTGTTGGAGAGACCAGCTCCATGAGAGACAGACCAGCTCCCTGAGAGGGAGAGAGCAGCTCGATGAGGGAGAGACCAGCTCCATGAGAGCGACCAGCTCCCTGAGAGAGAGACCAGCTCAATGAGAAAGACCAGCTTCCAGAAAGAGAGAGGCAAGCTCCATTAGATATTTTAGCTCAATGAGAGAGAGACCAGCTTTATGAGAGAGAGAGACAAGCTCCATGAGGGAGAGCAGCTCCATGAGAGAGAGAGACCAGCTCTATGGGAGAGAGCAGCGCCATGAGAGATAGACCAGCTCCATGAGAGAGACCAGCTTCCTGAGAGAGAGAGACCAGCTACATTAGAGTGACCAGCTCCATGAGAGATAGACCAGATCCATGAGAGTGAGAGAACAACTCTATGAGAGAGAGAGACAAGCTCCATGAGAGAGAGACCAGCTCCATTAGAGAGAAACCAGCTCCATTATACAGAGAGACCATCTCCCTAGGAGAGACCAGATCCATGAGAGGGAGACCAGCTCCATGAGAGAGAGCAGCTCCATGAAAAAGAGAGACCAGCTCCATGAGAAAGACCAGCTCCATAAGAGAGAGACCACCTCAATGAGAGAGACCAGCTCCATGAGAGAGAGTGAGCTGCTCCATGAGTGATACCAGCTCCATGAGAGGGACCAGATCCATGAGAGAGAGACCACCTCCATGAGAGAGAGAGATGCCCCAAGAGAGAGACAAGCTCCATGAGAGATACCATCTCCATGAGAGAGACCCGCTCTTTGAGATAGAGAGACCAGCTCCACGAGAGAGACCAGGTCCATTAGAGAGACAAGCTCCCTGAGAGAGAGATAGCTCCATGGGAGAGACCACCTCCATGAAAGAGAGACCAGTTCCATGAGAGAGACCAGCTTTATGAGAAAGAACAGCTCCATGAAAGAGAGACACCAGCTCCATGAGGGAGACCAGCTTTATGAGAGGGACAGCTCCATGAAAGAGAGACACCAGCTCCATGAGGGAGACCAGCTTTATGAGAGAGACAGCTGCTCCATGAGAGAGACCAGCTTCCTGAAAGAGAGAGACCAGCTCCATGAGAGAGACCAGCTCCATGAGAGACAGAGATCAGCTCCATGATAGTGAGAGTCCAGCTCCATGAGAGAGAGCAGCTCCCTCAGAGAGAAACCAGCTCCATGACAAGACCAGCTCATTTAGAGAGAGATCAGCTCCAAGAGAGACAGATCATCTCCATGACAGAGACCAGCTCCATTATAAAGAGAGTCCAGCTCCATGGAAGAAGCCAGCTCCATGCGAGAGAGACCAGCTCCCTGAGCAAAAGAGACGAACTCCCTGACATAGAAAGACCAGCTCCATGAGAGAGAGAGAGACTAGCTCCATGAGAGAGAAATCAGCTCCATGAGAGAGAGACCAGGTCCATGAGAGGAGAAAAGCTCCATGTGAGAGACTAGATCCCTGAAACAGAGACCAGCTCCATGAGAGAGACATGGTCCCTGAGAGAGAGCAACCAGCTCCATGAGAAGGAACAGCTCCATGTGAGAGAGACCAGCTCAATGAGATTGAGAGACAAGCTCCATTAGAGAGAGAGAACAGCTCCATGAGAGACAAGCTCCATATGAGAGAGAAAAGCTTCATGAGAGACACCAGCTTCTAAAGAGAAAGAGACCAGCGTTATTAGAGACATTACCTCAATGAGAGAGAGACCAGCTCCATGAGAGAGGGAGAGACCAGCTCAATGAGAGAGACCAGCCCCATGAGAGAGACAGACAAGCTCTGTTGGAGAGACCAGCTCCATGAGAGACAGACCAGCTCCCTAAGAGGGAGAGAGCAGCTCGATGAGGGAGAGACCAGCTTCAAGAGAGAGACCAGCTCCCTGAGAGAAAGACCAACTCCATGAGAAAGACCAGCTTCCAGAAAAAGAGAGGCAAGCTCCATTAGATATATTAGCTCAATGAGAGACAGACCAGCTCCATGAGAGAGACAAACTAGCTCCATGAGGGTGAGCAGCTCCATGAGAGAGAGAGACCAGCTCCATGACAGAGACTAGCTCCATGCGAGAGAGATATAGGCTCCAAGAAAGAGAGGGACCAGCTCCATGAGAGAAAAACAAGCTCAATGACAGAAAGACAAGCATTATGAGAGAGAGATAGACCAGCTCTATGAGAGAGATCAGATCCATGAGATAGAGAGACCACCCTCATGTGAGAGACCAGATCATTGACAGAGATAATAGCTTCATGATAGAGACCAGCTTCTGGTGAAAGAGAGACCAGCTCCATGAGAGGGAGCAGTTCAAGAGAGTAAGACGAGGTCCAAGAGAGAGAGATCAGATCCATGAGAGAGACCATCTTCCTGAGAGAGAGACCAGCTCCATGAGAGAGACCAGCTCCCTGAGAGCGAGAGACCAGCTCCATGAGAGTGACCAGCTCCATGAGAGAGAGACCAGATTAATGAGAGCGAGATAGACCAGCTCCATGAGAGAGAGACCAGTTCAATGAGAGAGACAAGATATCTGAAAGAGAGACAAACTTCATGAGAGAGACCAGGTTCCGGAGAGAGTGAGACCACCTCCATGAGTGAGAACAACTCAAAGAGAGAAAGAGCAGCTCCAAGAGGGAGAGACACCAGCTCCATGAGAGAGAGAGACCAACTACAAGAGAGAGATAAAACAACTCATTGAGAGAGAGAGACCAACAACATGAGAGAGAAAGACCAGCTCTATTAGAGAAATAGAGTCAAGTTCCTGAGAGAGAGACCAGCTCCATGAGAGAGACCAGTTCCAATGGAGAGAGACCAGCTCCATGAGAGAGACCAGCTTCGTGAGAGAAAGTTTCCAGCTCCATGAGAAAGACCAGCTCCATGAGAGAGAGACCAGCTCCATGAGAGAAAGAGAACAAATACATGAGAGAGTGACCAGCTTCATGAGAAAAATAAAGTCCAGCGCTTTGAGAGAGAGAGAAGCTCCATGAGAGAGACCAGCTCCATGAGAGAGTAACCAAGTCCATGAGGGAGAACAGCTCTGAACAAAGAGTCCAGCTCCATGAGAAAGACCAGCTTCATGAGAGAGAGACCAGCTCCATGAGAGAGACCAATTCCATGAGAGAGAGAGACAAGCTTCATGAAAGAGAGCAGCGCCATGAGAGACAGACAAGCTCCCTGAAAGAGAGAGACCAGTTCCATGAAAGAGAGACCAGCTCCATGAGAGAGACCAGCTTTCTGAGAAAAAGAGTCCAGCTCAATGAGAGAGACCGGCTCCATGAGAGAGAGACCAGCTCCATGAGAGGAGACCAGCTCCATGAAAGAGAGAAGCGCAATGAGAAACAGACCAGCTTCCTCAGAGAGAGAGACCAGTTCCATGAGAGAGAGACAAGCTCTATAAGAGAGAGACCAGCTCCATGTGAGAGACTAGATCCCTGAAACAGAGACCAGCTCCATGAGAGAGACATGGTCCCTGAGTGAGAGCAACCAGCTCCATGAGAATGAACAGCTCCATGAGAGAGAGACCAGCTCTATGAGATTGAGATACAAGCTCCATTAGAGAGAGAGAACAGCTCCATGAGAGAGAGACAAGCTCCATGAGAGAGAGAGAAGCTCCATGAGAGACACCAGCTTCTAAAAAGAAAGAGACCAGCTTTATTAGAGACATTACCTCAATGAGAGAGAGACCAGCTCCATGAGAGAGGGAGAGACCAGCTCAATGAGAGAGACCAGCCCCATGAGAGATACAGACAAGCTCTCTTGGTGAGACCAGAGAGCAGAGTTGGGAGACTGAGGTGAAGAAGGACTGTTACAGAGAGCAGAAATAGGAGACTGTGGTGCAGAAGGGTCGTTGCAGAGAGCAGAGTTTTCACATTGAGGTGCAGAAGAACTGTTGCAGAGAGCAGATCTTGGAGACTGGGGTGCAGAAGGTCTTCTGTAGAGAGCAGATGTTGGTAACTAGGGCGCAGTAGAACTCTTGTAGAGAGCAGAGGTTGGAGTCTGGGGTGCAGAAAAACTGTTGCAGAGAGCAGAGGTTGGAGACTGAGGTAACAAAGTCCTGTTACAGAGAGCACAGTTTGGAGACTCGGGTAAAGATTGACTTTTACAGAGAGCAGAATTTGGGTACGGGGGTGTAGAAGGATCTTACAGAGAGCAGAATTTGGAGACTGAGGTGCAGAGGACTGTTTCAGAGATCAGATTTTGGAGACTGGGATGAAGAAGGATAATTTTAGAGAGCAGAGGTTGGAGACTGGGGTGCAGAAGAATCATGCAGAGAGCAATGTGTCAGACTGAGGTGTTGAAGGACTGTCACAGAGAGCAGAGTTTGGAGACTGAGGTGCAGAACGACTGTTACAGAGAGCAGAGTTTGGAGACTGAGGTGCAGAAGGACTGTTACAGAAAGCAGAGGTTGGAAATTGGGGTGCAGAAGGACTGTTACACAGACCAGAGTTTGGAGACTGCGGTATAGAAAAAGTGTTACAGAGAGCAGAGGTTGGAGACTGGGGTGCAGTTTGTCTGTTACTGAGAGAAGTGATTTAAGATTGGGTTGCTGAAGTATCGTGTAGAGAGCAGATGTGTCAGACTGAGGTTCTGAAGGACTGTTACAGTTAGCAGAGGTTCTACTGAGGTGTAGAAGAACTGTTAGAGAGAGCAGAGTTTGGACACTGAGGTGCAGAAGGACTGCTACAGAAAGCAGAGGTTGGAAATTGGGGTGCAGAAGGACCATTACAGAGACCAAAGTTTGGAGACTGCGGTATCGAAAAACTGTTACAGAGAGCAGAGGCTGGAGACTGGGGTTCAGAAGGAATGTTACAGAGAGCACAGATTGGAGACTGGTGTACAGAAGGACTGTTACAGGAGAAGATGTTGGAGACTGGGGAGCAGAAGGACTGTTGAAGAGGACAGAGCTTGAAAACCTGGGTGTCACAGGACACTTGCAGAAAGCAGAGGTTGAAAACTGGGGTGGAGAAGGAATGTTATAGAGAGCAGAGTTTGGAATCTGGAGCGCAGAAATATCTTACAGAGAGCAGAGGTCTGAGACTGTGGTGCAGAAAGACTGATAAGGAGAGCAGAGGTTGGAGACTGAGGTGCAGGATGATTGTTACAGAGAAGAGAATTTGGAGACTGGGGTGCAAAAGGACTGTCGCAGAGAGCAGAGGATGGAGACTGGGCTGCAGAAGCACTGTTTCAGAGAGCAGAGGTTTGAGACTGTGGTGCAGAAGGACTGTTGCCGAGAGCAGAGGTTGGAGACTGAGGTGCAGAACGACTCTTAGAGAGAGTAGAATTTTGAGACTGGCATGCAAAAAAACTGATACAGAAAGCAGAGATTAGAGTCTGCGGTGCAGAAAGTCCGTTACAGAGAGCAGAAGTTGGAGACTGCAGTACAGAAAGACTGTTGCAGAGAGCCGTGTTTGAAGACTGGGGTGCAGAAGGACTGTTGCAGAGAGCAGAGATTATAGACTGAGGTGCAGAAGTTCTTTTACAACAAGAAGAGTTTGGAGACTGTGGTGCAGAAGGATCGTTGCAAGGAGCAGAGCTTGGAGACAGGGTTTCAGAAGGATCTTACAGAGAGCAGAAGTTGGAGACTGAGGTGCAGAAGGACTGTTGCAGAAATCAGAGGTTGGAGACTGGGGTGCAGTAGGATCATTGCAGAGAGCATTGTTTGGAGACTGGGTTGCAGAAATATGGTTGCAGAGAGCAGAGTTAGGAGACTGGCATGCATAAGGCCTGTTACAGAGAGGACAGGTTGGAGACTGGGTGCAGAAGGACTGTTAAAAAGAGCAGAGTTTGAAAACTGGGTTGCTGTAGGATCTTACAGAGAGCACAGGTTGGAGACTGAGGTGCAGGTGGACTGTTACAGAGAGCAGTGTTTGGATACTGGGGTGCAGAAGGATCGTGAAGAGAGCAGAGGTTTCAGACTGAGGTGCAGAAGGACTGTTACAGAGAGAAGAGGTTGGAGACTGAGGTGTAGAAGGACTGTTACAGAGAGCAGAGTTTGGAGACTCAGGTGTAGAAGGACTGTTACAGAAAGCAGAGTTTGGAAATTGGGGTGCAGAAGGACTGTTACAGACAGCAGAGGATGGAGAATGAGGTGCAGAAGGACTATTACATAGAAAACAGGTTTAAAAGACTGAGGTGCAGAAGGATAGATACAGAGAACAGAGGTTGGAGACTGGGGTTCAGACAGACTGATACCGAAACAGAGGTTGGAGACTGGGGTGTAGAAGGACCGTTACAAAGAGCAGAGATTGGAGACTGCGGTACAGAAGGACTGTTAAGTAGAGCAGATCTCGGAATCTGGGGAGCAAAAGGACTGTTGCAGAGAGCAGACGTTGTTAACTAGGGTGCAGAAGGACTGTAGTAGAGAGCAGAGTTTGGAGATTGATGTGCGGAAGTCCTGTTACAGAGAGGAGAGGTCGGATACTTGGGTGCAGAAGGACTCTTACAGAGAGCTGTGGTTGTATACAGGGCTGCAGAAGCATCTTACAGAGGTCAGAATTTGGCGACTGAGGTGCAGAAGGACTGTTTCAGAGAGTAGAGTTTGGAGATTGAGGTGCAAAAGGCCTGTTACAGAGAGCAGAGTTTGGAGACTGGGGTGCAGAAAAACTGTTACAGAGAGCAGAGTTTTTAGACAAGGTTGCACAAGGATCTTACAGAGAGCAGTTTTTGTAGACCAAGGTGCATCAGGACTTTTACAGAGAGCAGAGGTTGGAGACTACGGTGCAGAAGGATCGTTGCAGAGAACAGAGTTTTCAGACTGAGGTTCAGAAGGACTTTTGCAGAGAGCACATGTTGGAGACTGGGGTGCAGAAGGACTGTTGCAGAGAGCAGAGGTTTGAGACAGGGGTGCAGAAGGATCGTTGTAGAGAGCAGAGGTTGGAGACTGGGGTTCAGAAGGATTGTTAAAAAGAACAGACATTGGAGACTGGGGTGCAGAAGGCCTGTTACGAAGAGCAGAGTTTGAAGCAGGGGTGCAGAAGTACTTTTACAGTGAGTAGAGTTTGGAGAATGAGGTGCAGAGGGACCATTGCAGAGAGCAGAGTTTGGATACTGAGGTGCAGAAGGATTGTTACAGAGAGCGGAGGTTGGAGACTGGGTTGCAGAGGAACTGCTGCAGAGAGCAGAGGCTGGACATGGGGTGTAGAAGGACCGTTAAAGAGAGCAGATTTTGGAATCTGCACTACAGGAGGACTGTGACAGACAACAGCGTTTGGAGACTGGTGTGGAGATGGACTGTTTCAGAGTGCAGACCTTGGTGACTGGGGTGCAGAAGAACAATTGCAGAGAGCAGAGGTTGGAGACTGGGGTGCAGAAGAACTGTCGCAGAGAGCAGAGGTTGGAGACTGAGGTGCAGAAGGAATGTTGCAGAAAGCAGAGGTTGGAAACTGTGGTGCAGAAGAATGATACAGAAAGGAGAGGTTGGGGACTGTAGTGCAGAAGGACCGTTACAGAGAGCAGAGGTTGGTGACTGTGGTATAGAAGGACTGTTACAGAGAGTAGAGGTTGGGGACCGAGGAGCAGAAAGACTGTTCCAGATAGCAGAGGTTGGAGACTGGGGAGCAGCAGGACTCTTACAGAGAGCAGAGGTTGGAGGCTGCGTTACAGAAGCACTGTTACAGAGAGCCGATTTTGGAGACTGAGGTGCAGAAGGACTGTTACAGAAAGCAGAGTTTGGAGACTGGGGTGCACAAGGATTGTTGCAGAGAGCAGAGTTTTCAGACTAAGGTTCAAAAGGACTGTTGCAGAGCACAGATGTTAGAGACTGGGGTGCCGAAGGAGTTTTGCAGAGAACAGTGGTTAGAGAATGGGGTGCAAAAGGATCATTGCAGAGAGCAGACGTTTGAGACTGGGGTGCAGAATTATTGTTAGAGAGAGCAGAGGTTGGAGATTGGGGTGAACAAGGACTGTTACAGATAGCAGAGTTTGGAGACTAGGGTGTAGAAGGACTGTTACAGAAAGTAGAGGTGTTAGACTTGGGTGCAGAAGGACCATTACAGAGAGCAGATTTTTGAGACTGTACTACAGGAGGACTGTTAAAGAGAGCAGAGGTTGGAGACTGGTGTGAAGAAGGACTATTTCAGAGTGCAGACCTTGGAGACTGGGGAGCAGAAGGACTGTTAAAGAGAGCAGAGGTTGGAGACTGGAGAGCAGAAAGAATGTTACGGAGAGCAGATTTGGAAACTGGTGTGCAGAAGGATCTTACAGAGAGCACAGGTTGGAGGTTGGTGTGCAGAATCACTGTTTCAGAGAGCCGATTTTGGAGACTGAGGTGCAGAAGGACTGTTACAGAAAGTAGATTTTGGAGACTGGGGTGCACAAAGATCGTTGCAGAGAGCAGAGATTTCAGACTGAGCTTCAGAAGGACTGTTGCAGAGAGCAGATATTGGAGACTGGGGTGTAGAAGTATGGTTACAGAGTGCAGAGGATGGAGACTGGGGTGCAGAAGCACCCTTACACAGAGCAGAGGTTGGAGACCGCGAGACAGAAGGACTTTTACAGAGAACAGAGGTTAGAGACTGCGGTAAAGAACGAGTGTTACAGAGAGCAGAGTTTGGAGACTACGGAGCAGAAGGACAGTAACAGAGAGAAGAGATTGGAGACTGCGGAGCAGAAGAAATATTACAGAGAGCAGAGTTGTGAAACTGAGGTGCAGAAGGATCTTACAGAGAGCAGAGGTTGGAGACAGAAAGACTATTACAGAAAGTAGAGTTTAAAGACTGGTGTGCACAAGGATCATTGCAGAGCGCAGAGTTGTCAGACTGAGGTGCAGAAGAACTGTTGTAGGGAGCAGATTTTGGAAACTGGGGTGCAGAAGCACTTTTGCAGAGAGCAGAGTTTGGAGACTGGTGTGCAAAAAGATTGTTGTAGACAGCAGAGATTGCAAACTGGGGTGCAGAAAGATTGTTACAGAGAGCAGATTTTGGAGACTGTGGTGAAGAAGGACTATTACAGAGATCATAGTTTGGTAACTGAGGTGAAGAAGAATTATTACAGAGAACAGAAGTTGGAGCCTGGTGTGCAGTAGGACTGTTGCAGAGAGTAGAATTTGGAGACGGGGTTTAGAAGGACTGTTGCAGAGAGCAGAGGTTGGAGACTGGGGTGCAGAAGGATCGTTGCAGAGAACAGAGTTTTCAGACTAAGGTTCAGATTGACTGTTTCAGAGAGCAGAGGTTGGAGATATGGGTTCAAAAGGACTGTTGCATAGAGCACATGTTGGATACTGGGGTGCAGAAGGATCGTTGCAGAGAGCAGAAGTTGGAGACTGGGCTGCAGAAGGATCGTTGCAGATAGCATAATTTTGAGACTGGGGTGCAGAAGCACTGTTACAGAGAGTAGACTTTCGAAACTGAGGTGCAGATGGATCGTTGCAGAGAGCTGAGTTTGGAGACTGAGGTGCAAAAGGACTGTTACAGAGAGCAGAGATTGGAGACTGGGGTGCAGAAGGATCCTTGTAGAGAACAGAGTTTTCAGACTGACTTGCAGAAGAACTCCTAAAGAGAGCAGAGATTATAGATAAAGTTGCACAAGGATCTTAGTGAGAGCAGAGTTTGTCGAGCGAGGTGCAGCAGGACTGTTACAGAGAGCAGAGGTTGGAGACTGGGGTGCAGAAGGATCCTTGTAGAGAACAGAGTTTTCAGACTGAGGTGCAGAAGGACTTTTGCAGAGAGCACATGTTGAAGACTGGGATGCAGAAGGTCTGTTGCATAGAGCAGATGTTGGACACTGGGGTGCAGAAGGATCGTTGTAGTGAGAAAAATTTTGAGACTAGGGTGCAGAAGGATTTTTATAGAGAACAGAGTTGGGAGACTGGGGTGCAGAAGGCCTGTTACAGAGAGCAGAGTATGGAGAAGGTGTTCAGAAGTACTTTTACGTGGAGTAGTTTTTGGAGACTGAGGTGCAGAAGGACCATTGCAGAGAACAGAGGTTGGAGACTGAGGTGCAGAAGGATTGTTACATAGAATAGAGGTTGGAGACTGGGATGCAGAGGGACTGTTGTAGAGAGAAGAGGCTGGAGAAGAGGCTGGGGTGTATAAGGACTGTTGCTGGGAGCACAGGTTAAGATTGGGGTGCAGAAAGACTGTTGCAGAGAGCAGAGTTTGGAGACTGGGTTACAGTAGGACTGTTACAGAGGAAGAGGTTGGAGATTTGGTGCAGAAGGACTATTGCAGAGAGAAGATGTTGGAAACTGGGATACAGAAGGACTGTTGCAGAGAGCAAAGGTTGGAAACTGTGGTGCAGATGGACTGGTACAGTAAGGAGAGTTTGGAGACTGGGGTGCAGAAGGACTGGTGCAGAGAGCAGAGTTTTTAGACTGAGGTGCAGAAGCACTGTTACAGAGAGCAGAGGTTAGAGAATGGGGTGCAAAAGGCCTTTTACAGAGAGCAGAGGTTAGAGACTGGTGTGCAGAAGGACTCTTACAGAAAGCAGGGTTTGGAGATAGGGTTGCAGAAAGATCATACAGAGAGAAGAGGTTGGAGAATGAGGTACAGCAGGAATGTTACAGAGAGCAGATGTTGGACACTGGGGTGCAGAAGGATCGTTGCAGAGAACAGAGTTTTCAGACTGAGGTGCAGAAGGACTGTTGCAGAGAGCAGAGTTTGGACACTGAGGTTTAGAAGGACTTTTAAAGAGAACAGATTTTGGAGACTGGGGTGCAAAAGAACCATTACAGAGAGGAGATTTTGGATACTGCACTACTGGCAGACTGTTACAGACATCAGAGGTTGGAGACTGGTGTGAAGAAGGACTGTTGCAGAGAGCAGAGGATGGAAACTGGGGTGGGGAAGGATCATTGTCGAGAGCAGAGTATTGGAACTGGTTTGCAAAAAGACTGTTACAGAGAACAGAGTTTTGAGAAGGGGTGCTAAAGGACTGTTGCAAAGGGCAGAGTTTGGAGACTGGGTTGCAGAAGAATCTTACAAAGAGCAAATGTGAAGACTGAGGTGCAGGGGGACTGTTACAGAGAGTAGAGGTTAGAGACTGAGGTGCAGAAAGACTGTTGCAGGGAGCAGAGGTTTGAGACTTGGGTGCAGAAGGACTGTTGCAGACAGCAGAGTTTGGAGACTGAGGTGCAGAAGGACTGTTACAGAGAGCAGAGGTTGGAGACTGGGGTGCAAAAGGACTGATACAGAAAGCAAAGATTAGAGACTGGGGTGCAGAAGGACCGTTACAGAGAGCAGAATTTGGAGACTGCACTACAGGAGGACTGTTACAGAGAACAGAGGCTGGAGACTGGGGTGGAGAAGGACTGTTACATAGTGCAGAGGTTTGAGACTGGGGTGCAGAAGGACTGATACAGAAAGCAGAAGGTGGAGACTGGGGTGCAGAAGGACTGTTACAGAGAGCAGAGGTTGGAGATTGCAGTACAGAAGGACTGTTTCAGAGTGCAGAGTTTTGAGACTGGGGTGCACAAGGATCATTGCAGAGAGCAGAGTTTTCAGACTGAGGTGCAGAAGAACTGTTGCAGAGAGCATATGTTGGAGACTCGGGTGCAGAAGGACTTTCTCAGAGAGCAGATGTTGGAGACTTGGGTGCAATAGGATTGTGGCAGGGAGAAGAGGTTGGATACTGAGGTGCTGAAGGACTCTTGCAGACAACAGAGGTTTGAGAATGGGGTCCAGAATGACCATTGCAGAGAGCAGAGTTTGGAGACTGTGGTACAGAACGACAGTTACAGAGAGCAGAGTTTGGAGACTGCAGTACAGAAGGACTGTTACAGAGAGCAGGGCTTGGAGACTGGGGAGCAGAAGGACTGTTACATAAAGCAGAGGTTGGAGACTGGGTACCAGAAGGAATGTTACAGAGAGCAGAGTTTGGAAACCTGGGTGCAGAAGGATCTTACTGAGAGCAGAGGTTGGAGACGGGGGTGCAGAAAGACATTTACGGATAGCAGAGGTTGGAGAATGACGTGCACAAAGACTGTTACAGAAAGCAGAGTTTGGAGAATGGGGTGTACAAGGATCGTTGCAGAGAGCAGAGTTTTCACACTGAGGTGCAGAAGGACTGTTGCAGAGAACAGATGTTGTAGACTGGGTGCAGAAGGACTGTTGCAGAGAGCAGAGGTTGGAGACTGGGGTTTAGAATGACTGTTGCAGAGAGCAGAAGTTGGAGACAGGGGTGCAGAAGGCCTGTTATAGAGAGCAGAGTTTAGAGACTGGGGTGCAGAAAGCCTGTTACAGAGAGCAGAGTTTGGAGACTGGGGTGCAGAAGGACTGTTACAGAGAGCAGCGTTTGGAGAATGGGTTGCAGAAGGATCTTACAGAGAGCAGAGGTTGGAGACTGAGGTGCAAAAGGACTTTTACTAACAGCAGAGGTTGGATACTGGGGTGCAGGAGGACTGTTACAGAGAGCAGAGGTTGGAGAAAGGGATGCAAAAGGATCTTTAAGAGAGCATAGTCTGGAGACTGGGGTGCAGAAAGACTGATGCAGAGATCAGAGGTTGGAGACTGAGGTGCAGAAAGCCTGTTTCAGAGAGCTTCTGTTGAAGACTGAGGTGCAGAACGACTGTTAAAGAGAGCAAAGGTTGGAGACTGAGGTGCAGAAGGATTGGTAAAAAGAGGAGATGTTGGAGACAGAGGTGTAGAAGGACTGTTACAGAGAGCAGTGGTTCGAGATTGGGGTGCAGAAGAACTGTTACAGAGAGCAAAGGTTAAAGACTGGGGTGCAGAAAGCCTGTTTCAGAGAGCATTGGTTGAAGACTGAGGTGCAGATGGACTGTTAAAGAGAGCAGAGGTTGGAGACTTAGGTGTAGAAGGATTGGTAAAGAGAGGAGACGTTGGAGACAGAGGTGTAGAAGGACTGTTACAGAGAGCAGAGGTTGCAAACTGAAGTTCAGAAGGATCATTGCAGAAAGCATAGGTTGGAGACTGAGGTGCAGAAGGATCGTTAAAGAGAGCAGAGGTTGGAGACTGGGGTAAGAAAGACAGTTACAGAGAGCACAGTTTGGCAAGTGGTGTGCAGAGTAAATGTTGCAGTGAGCAGAGACTGGAGACTGTGGTACAGAAGTACTGTTTCAAAGAGAAGAGGCTGGAGACTGAGGTTCAGAAGGAATGTCACAAAGAGCAGAGTTTGGAAACTGGGGTGCAGAAGGATCTTACAAAGAGAAGAGGCTGGAGACTGGGGTATAGGAGGACTGTTGCAGAAAGCAGACGTTGGAGACTGAGGTGCAGAAGGACTTATACAGAGAGCACTGGTTGGAGAATGGGGTGCAGAATAACTGATACACAAAGAAGCATTTGGAAACTGGGGTGCAGAATGACCATTAGAGAGAGAAGAGGTTGGAGACTGTGGTACAGAAGGACTATTACAGAGAGCAAAGTTTGAAGCCTGGGGTGCAGAAGCACTGTTGCAGAGAACAGAGGTTGGAGACTGAGGTGCAGAAGGATCGTTGCATAGAGAAGTGTTTGGAGACTGGGGTGCAGAAGTCCTGTTACAGAGCAGAGTTTGAAGACTGGGTTGCAGAAGACCTGTTACAGAGAGCAGAGGTTGGAGACTGGGTTGCATAAGGACAATTACAGAGAGCAGAGGTTTCAGACTGAGGCTCAGAAGAACTGTTACAGATAGCAGAGGTTGGAGTCTGATTTGCAGAAGGACTGTTACAGAAAGCAGAGTTTGGCAATTAGGGTTCAGAAGGACTGTTAGAGAGAGTAGAGTTTGGAGACTGCGGTACAGAAGGACTGTTACAGAGAGCAGAGTTTGAAGACTGGGGTGCAGAGAGACAATCTCAGAGAGCAGATGTTGGAGCCTGTTGAGAAGAAGGGTCGTTGCAGTGAGCAGATGTTGGAGACTGGGGTGCAGAAAGAACATTACAGAGAGCAACGTTTGGAAACTGAGGTGCAGAAGGACTTTTACAGAGAGCAGACTTTGGATACTGGGGTGCAGAAGGACTGTTACAGAGAGCAGATGTTGGAGACTGGGATGCAGAAGGATCTTACAGAGAGCACAAATTGGAGACTGGTGTGCAAAAGGGCTGTTGCAGAGAGCAGAGGTTGGAGACTGCGGTGCAGAAGGATCTTTGCAGAGAGAAGAGGTGGGAGACCGGGGTGCAGAAAGCCTGTTACAGAGAGCAGAGTTAGGAGACTGGGGTGCAGAAGGCCTGTTACAGAGAGCATAGGTTGGAGACTGGGGTGCCGAAGGCCTGTTACAGATAGCACAGTTTGAAGACTGGGGTGCAGAAGGATCATTGCAGAGAGCAGAGGATTCAGAATGAGGCGCAGAAGGACTTTTACAGAGAGCAGAGTTTGGAGACTGGGGTGCATAAGGCCTGTTACAGAGAGCAGATGTTGGTGACTGAGTTACAGAAGGACTGTTATAGAGAGAAAAGGTTGGAGACTGAGGTACAGAAGGATTGGTACAGAGAGCAGAGGTTGGAGACTGAGGTGCAGAAGGACTGTTACAAAGAGCAGATGTTGGAGACTGGTGTACACAAAGATCGTTGCCGAGAGCAGAGGTTGGAAACTGAGGTGCAGAAGGATTATTGCAGAGAGCAGAGGTTGGAGAATGGGGTGCAGAAGGATCTTTACAGAGAGCAGAGTTTGGAGACTGGGGTCAGAAGGAAAATTACGGAGACCACAGTTTGGAGACTGGGGTGCAGTAGGATCGCTGCAGAGAGCAGAGGTTGGAAACTGAGGTGCAGAAAGATCATTTCAGAGAGCAGAGGTTTGAGACTCAGGGGCAGAAGGATTGTTACCGAGAGCAGAGGTTGTAGACTGGGGTGCAGAATGACAGTTACAGATAGCACAGTTTGGAGATCTAAGTGTAGAAGAAATGTTGCAAAGAATAGAGGTTGGAGATATAGGTGCAGAAGGACTGATACAGAGAGCAGAGGTTGGAAACTGGGGTGCAGAAGAACTGATAAACAAAGCAGAGTTTGGAGACTAGACTGCAGAAGGACCATTACAGACAGTAGAGTTTGGAGACTGCAGTACAGAAGGACATTTACAGAGAGCACAGGTTGCATACCGGGGTGCAGAATGACTGTTGCAGAGACCAGACTTTGGAGACTGTCGTGCAGAAGAATCTTACAGAGAGTAGAGGTTGGAGACTGGGTTGCAGTAAAACTGTTGCACAGAGCAGAGGATGGATACTGGGGTGCAGAAGGACTGTTATAGAGAGCAGAGTTTGGAGACTGCGGTGCAGATGGATTTTACAGAGCGTAGAGGTTGGAGACCAGGGTGCAGAAGGACTTTAGCAAAGAGCAGAGTTTGGAGACTGGGGTACAAAGAACTGTTACAGAGAGCAGAGGTTGGAGACTGTGGTGTAGAAAGATCTTACAGAGAGTAGAGGTTGGAGACTGGGGTGCAGTAGGACTGTTGCAGAGAGCAGAGGTTGGAGACTGGGTTGTAGAAGGACTGTTACAGATAGCACAGTTTCGAGACAGGGTTGCAGAAAGATCTTACAGAGAGCCTTTTGGAGACAGAGGTGCAGAAGGAGTGTTACAAGAGCAGATGTTACAGACTGGGGTGCAAAAGAATTGTTGCAGAGAGCAGCATTTTCAGACTGAGGTGCAGAAGGACAGTTACAGAGAGCACAGTTTGGAGACCTGGGTGTAGAAGAAATGTTGCAGAAAGCAAATGTTGGATCCTGGGGTGCAGAAGGACTGTTACAGAGAGCAGATTATGTAGACTGAGTTGCAGAAAATCGTTGCAGAGAGCATGGGTGGAGACTGGGCTGCAGAAGAATCGTTATAGAGAGCAGAGGTGGGAGACTGGTGTTCACAAGGACTGTTACAGAGAGCACAGGTTGGAGACTGGGGTGCAGAAGGAATGTTGCAGAAAGCAGAGGTTGGAGACTGGGGTGCAGAAGGAATGTTGCAGAGAGCAGAATTTGGAGACTGAGATGCAGAAGGACTGTTACACAGAGAAGACGTTGGTGACTGGGATGAAGAATTATGATACAGAAAGCTGAGGTGGGAGATTGGGGTGGAGAAGGACCATTACAGAGAGCAGAGGTTGGAGACTGGCGTTCACAAGGACTGTTTGAGAGAGCAGAGTTGGGAGACTGGGGTGTACAAAGAATGCTACAGAGAGCAGAGGATGGAGACTGGGTTGCAGAAGGACAGTTATAGAGAGCAGAGTTTTGAGGCTGGGTTGCAGAAGGACTGGTATAGAGAGCAGAGTTTTGAGGCTGCATTGCAGAATGATTTTAGAGAGCAGGGGTTTGGATCTGAGGTGCAGGACGATTGTTACAGAGATCAGGGGTTGAAGACTGGGGTGCAAAAGGATCATGCAGAGAGGAGAGGTTTCAGACTGAGGTGCAGAAAGACTGTTACAGAGAGCAGACGTTGGAGACTGAGGTGCAGAAGGACTGTTGCAGAAAGCAGAGGTTGGAAATTGGGGTGCAGAGGGACCGTTACACAGAGCAGAGGTTAGAGACTGCGGTATACAAAGACTGTAACAGAGAGCAGAGGTTGGAGAATATGGTGCAGAAGGACTG